>NC_037684.1:8268316-8504534 GCF_003255815.1 Theropithecus gelada
TTTTTTTTTTTTTTTTTTTTTTTTTTTTTTTTTTTTTTAAATTTATTTATTATTATTATACTGTAAGTTGTAGGGTACATGTGCATAACGTGCAGGTTTGTTACATATGTATACTTGTGCCTTGTTGGTGTGCTGCACCCATCAACTCGTCATTTACATCAGGTATAACTCCCAATGCAATCCCTCCCCCCGCCCCCCTCCCCATGATAGGCCCCGGTGTGTGATGTTCCCCTTCCCGAGTCCAAGTGATCTCATTGTTCAGTTCCCACCTATGAGTGAGAACATGCGGTGTTTGGTTTTCTGTTCTTGTGATAGTTTGCTAAGAATGATGGATTCCAGCTGCATCCATGTCCCTACAAAGGACACAAACTCATCCTTTTTTATGGCTGCATAGTATTCCATGGTGTATATATGCCACATTTTCTTAATCCAATCTGTCACTGATGGACATTTGGGTTGATTCCAAGTCTTTGCTATTGTGAATAGTGCTGCAATAAACATACGTGTGCATGTGTCTTTATAGCAGCATAATTTATAATCCTTTGGGTATATACCCAGTAATGGGATGGCTGGGTCATATGGTACATCTTTCATTAAAAAATCGAGTAGGAGACCAACAGGTGATTTGGCAAGTGCCGGCCATCATTGATTTCTGCCACCACTGGTGTTCAGACCAAGCCCAACATTCCTTTCTACCCCTTCTTCAGCCCACCAGTTCTCACCCCCAAACACCAAAGTCAACATTAACAATGAGATTCAGAAAATGTGAATAATTATTGAGTTCATTCAAGGACAAAGCTTGAGGGTGGCCACTTGGAAAAGCATCAACTCCAAACAAATGGAAAGGTTTCAATTACATAGGTAAAGACAGAAGCTCTAGCTGGATTACAACATTTTTCGTACTAGACAAGGTGCATACGCCACAGTGATTTGATTGGTTACAGGTTACTATGTTCCAAGGAAGATGATTTACTATTCCTTGAGGAGAGGTAATGATCTGAGGGGTGTTACCTCTGCCATGGCTCAGTCTTCTTAATTGTTTACAGGAAAAAGCAAAAAGGCAAAAGTTGTAGGTGCATGCTACACGACTCAGATTGCATAGCCACATTCCTTTCAAGGCTCAGAATAATTGAAGTCCTAATAGCTTTAAGTTTAAATTATCTGAAGTTTGAGTTATTTAATTTCACACCAATAAGGCGGGTAACCTTAAATTCCAGCAGAGAACAACCAACAGGCAGACCAGAAGTAGGAATGAATGAATAGATGCTGTGAGACACAGTGAGCCCTCTGATACACGCAGATGTTAAGCAGAGTGTCTGATGGTAGGACAGGAAAGGAGAGAAGGGCTACATGTGCTCAAGGCCAAACAGAATCTGCTGAAACTTCATATTTGAAAAATTATAAAATCATGTGTTTTCATGCAGGCCTTGTACTCTTGGGCACAGAGAATTAGAAAGAACAGGAACAGAGATGCTGGTATATAACGGGGCATTGAGTTCAATGGGATTCAAAGATTAGGCTAGTTACACCAGTAATGTGCCTAGTAAATTTAGGCAAGTTACTTTACCTGACCAAGCCTCCATAGATTGAGATGTAGAGTAGATCAATGAGTCATATTCGCTTCAACATCACTTAGATACTAATTTAAAAAAACAAACAGATTTCCAGGTACCATCAGCAAAGACTCTGATATGGATTGTTGAGTGGGGAAAGTGTCCCTTACACATTTTTAACTATTTCTTAGTCATGTCTCGGGACCAGTGAGTTTCCCTGATGCTATCTCTTTCAGATCAATGTAGTCTCCAGGCTTGACCTGTGAATTCTGGCTTAGGCAAAAGGAGTGTTTTTTGTTGGAACTTTCCCACCTCCTAGACTTTGCTGCTGGACATGTGCCTGTCCTAAGTAGCAGAGACCGCAAATGCCCCCCAGATATCTGTGGGCTCTTCTATATTCTCCAGCCTAAATTGCATTTACCCAGGGGCTGTGTGGTTGAATTCTAACCAGTTGGGTGAGGGCTAAAATGATATAAGCCACTTTCAGACCTTGTCCCTATAAACAGCTCTCTCTTCCTCTATTGTGGTAATGTTAGGGGTAATGTGCTCCGTATAGCTCAATGGAAGCAGTCCGTATCCCCAAGTCACAGGTCAACTGGCCTACCTTGAACTGTGACATGAAAAAGAAATAAACATTTGCTGTGTTAAGCCACTAAAGCTACTTTGGAGCCTAGTTTAACCCTAATTAATAGAGGAGTTAATAGCACAATCATGTGCTACCATTAAGAACGTGAAACGTGTAGCATTAACTAGATATTTAGTAGCAAGCAGTGAGGAAGCTGATGTCACAGTTTGAAGAAAATAAGAGATTCATGTTACAAAGTGTCAAACCTGTCAGGTGCTATCTGCTAAAATAGTAACTCTAAAGGGAAAGTTTGATAAAGATACATTAGTAGCATGTTGTTTCGTTTTGTCTTCCTTTTTGAAGGCATTCCAAGAAAGAGATGAGCTCAGAAAAAAGAGAAATCAACAGGTCATAAGGTAGAAACGAAAGACAATAAAATACACAAATTCAGGACCTTATGTTGTTGGAAAAGCCATCTGTTTCTAGGTACCAAATATTAAGAGAAGGTATTTAAGGATGAAAAAAAATCAGCAATAAAACTCTTTTGGGAAAAAAATCTCTTAGTTGGATGAAATAACATAAAGCAAAAATGAGATTGAAGTTGTAGCCTTACCATTCAAGTCTCACAGCCTTCCTCATTAAGAAGAGAGGGAGAAGGAGAAGGAGAAGAAGAAGGAGAGGCAGAGGGAGAGGAAGAGGGGGAGAGAGAGAGAGAGAGGGAGAGAGAGAGAGAGAGAGAAAATAATTACAGAATTATATCAAGAAAGAAACTTGGACTGTGGCTGCTGGCATATGGAATTGACTGAGAGTGAAGAGATCAGAAGCCCACTGCTATTACCAGAGCTATACTATACTGTCAATGAAACCATAAGTGATCCTGAAAAGTTCAAAAAGAAGACAAACTCCAGGCCCTACAGTACAGCTTGCAGTCCTCAAAGGCTGCAGAGTCCCCAAGAAGACCATGTCTCTCTTCAATACTCACTTCAGAGGTGACCAAAGGGGAATAATGGAAAAGGAGGAAACTCACAAAGGAAACCAGAAACCAGGATAAAAAAGACAACAGAGCTCCCCCAGAGAGAGAGAACCAGCCTAATCAAGGATGGGGGACTTTTTTTTCTTTTTATTATACTTTAAGTTCTAGGGTACATGTGCACAACGTGCAGGTTTGTTACATAGGTATACACGTGCCATGTTGATTTGCTGCACCTGTCAACTCATCATTTATAGTAGGTATTTCTCCTAATGCTATCCCTCCCCCAGCCCCCCACCCCCCGACAGGACCTGGTGTGTGATGCTCTGGATGGGAGACTTTTATAACATCTGTCTGAAGTTTTTAGGTTTGGCACAGTGCATTGGCCATTGACGAATGCCATCTTTCTTTCCATAAATGAGAGTGTTGATTGCAAGTACCCTGTCCTTTTCAAACTTGAAACATTAGGTAAGTAGCAAATTATTTGTCTTTTTAGTTCATAGGTCACTGGACAAAGTAGATCCATAATCTCAGCTGATGGAGATAACTAACCATCATCAAGAGATCTTGTCCATTTAGGTTGGTGCAATGACTAAATGGCACTTTGAGTTGTTTCTCTTGCAGGTGGATTATTTGTGTACTCTACGTGTGAGAAGAAGTAAGCAAAAGGCAGATTCTAATGGAAACTATTAGTCTTCACCAAATATCCATGTGATCCTCTTCATGTCTCAGCTTCTCTGCAGTTATTCTGGAGTTGCATGATGAGTGAAGGCCAATGTGAGGTAGGCAGAAGTGATGTAAGCAGCTTTTATATCTGTTTCTTTAAAACATCCTACACAATCTATCAACCCTCTCTCCACTCACATCTGGGAACTTGGAGGCCACATGTTCCATATGAAAGCCGTAATTGGCAAACAGCCTGAATCTGTGAGTCATTCCTAAAAAAGAGTACTTTTTGAGAGCTGCCTAACCAACATCAGGTTACAATACAAACAAAAAGTAAATATCAAAAAGTAAATATTGCAGTAAGCCACTGAGGTCGTTGTTGTTATAGAAGCCTAGGCTAGCATTACCATGACCAGTTAGCCCTGGAAAATAGGTATGACATTCTGTGCCTCGGTTTTCCACCTCTGTACAAAAGAGTAAAGTTAATTGCCCTAAGAGGATTATAACAAAAAGAACATTTTAGGCCAGGTACTATGTCTCACTCCTGTAATCCCAGCACTTTGAGAAACCAAGGTGGAGGATACTTGAAGCAAGGAGTTCAAGACCAGTCTAGGCAACAAAGCATTTCTACAAAAAATAATATTAGACAGATGTGGTGGCATACCTATAATCCTAGCTGCTCTGGAGGCTGAGGGAAGAGGATCACTTAAGGCTCAGGAGTTCAAGGCTACAGTGAGCTGTGATGGTGCCACTGCACTCCAGCCTGGATGACAGAGGGAGACACCATCTCCAACAAAATAAAATATTTTTAATTTTTTAAAAAATATTTTAAATAAAAAAGCTTTGGAAAACCTCAAGGCAACTCTGGGAAGCAGGCTTCACTTTTGTAAATGATTTCACAGAAGAGGAAGACAGTTCACTTCTCTAAGTCTCCTTTTTCTCATCTTTAAAATGGACTTAATTAGAATAGGTTTGTTGGAAGGATTAAATAAGTCATCTCTTGTGAAATGAAGTAAGATAGAGCCTTGCATAGATTGCATAGGTTAGCATTGCATTGATAACTTACTATCTGCTGAACACATTGTTAGCATTTTTACACTAACATCAAGTTTGGTGTAATTCTCTTCCAAAAGTGATAAGAAACTGCAGAAATGAGTTCAGTGATGCTTGAGAAGAAGGAGTAATGAACCCTACATTGGTCCTGCTTTGCACAAAGGGAGATTGAGACTAAGAGTTATGACACATTTCAAAAGACAGGAAGTCAACAAACAGGGGCTCTAGAATTGGCTCAGCCTAAAGCACACAGTTCCCTTACGGATTTTTTCACTGGTCTCCAAGCCTCTGGTGTCTATTCTTTTATTTTTATTTTTTAAAGAGAAGGTTGGAATAAAATCAACGTCAATGTCTCTTTCCAGTTTGTCTATAACTTTGCAATATTAAAGGAGATCTGGAACACAGCTACAGAACAAAGTCAAGAGTCCTGATTCCTGGGATCCTTGTCTGCTGATCACTGATCACTCACCTCTCCCTGAAAAACTCCCTTTTTTCCTCCTTTCCTTTCCTTTCCTTTCCTTTCCTTTCCTTTCTTTTCTTTTCTTTTCTTTTCTTTTCTTTTCTTTTCTTTTCTTTCCTTTTCTTTTTCTGAGTCTCCCTCTGTTGCCCAGACTGGAATGCACTAGTGTGATCTCACTTCACTGCAAACTTCGCCTCCCAGGTTCAAGCAATTCTCCTGTCTCAGCCTCCCAAGCAGCTGGGATTATAGGCACATGCCACCACACTCACCTAATTTTTGTATTTTTAGTAAAGACAGGGTTTCACCATGTTGGTTAAGCTGGTCTTGAACTCCTAATCTCAAGTGATCCATCCGCCTCAGCCTCCCAAGGTGCTGGGATTGCATGTGTGACCCACCATGCACACCCTGAAAAACTCTTCAGAAGTTGGCTGGGAAGTTCATACTGGGCAGAACCCACAGCAGCACAGCAAAACCTCTGTAGCCTGACTGCCTCTCTTGATTCTTCTGGGCAGCGTATCTCTGAAAGAAAGGCAGCAGCCTTGGTTAGAGGCTTAAAACTCCCATCTCCCTGGGAGAAACTACATTGTGATGACAGGGTCATACTCACACATAACAATATTAACCTTAAATGTAAATGGGCTAAAGGCCCCAATTAAGAGACACAGACTGGCAAATTGGATAAAGAGTCGAGACCCATTGGTGTGCTGTATTCAGGAGACCTATCTCACATGTAAAGACACACATAGGCTCAAAATAAAGGGATGGAGGAATATTTACCAAGCAATTGGAAAGCAAAAATAAACAAACAAACAACAACAACAACAACAAACAGGGATTGCAATCCTAGTCTCTGATAAAACAGACTTTAAGCCAACAAAGATCAAAAAAGAACACTCCTCAGCAAATGCAAAAATGAACACTCCTCAGCAAATGCAAAAATGAACACTCCTCAGCAAATGCAAAAGAATGGAGATCATAACAAACAGTCTCTCAGACCACAGTGCAATCAAATTAAACTCAGGATTAAGAAACTCATTCAAAACTGCACAACTATGTGGAAACTGAACAACCTGCTCCTGAATAACTCCTGGGTAAATAGCAAAATTAAGGCAGATATAAATAAGTTATTTGAAACCAATAAGAACAAACACACAATGTACCTGAATTCCTGAGACACAGCTAAAACTTCAGAGGGAAATTTATAGCACTAAATACCCACATGAAAGAGCTGGAAAGATCTAAAATTAGCGCCCTAATATGACAGTTAAAAGAACTAGAGAAGCAAGAGCAAACAAATTCAAAAGCTAGCAGAAGACAAGAAATAACTAAGATCAGAGCAGAACTGAAGGAGATAGAGACATGAAAAACCCTTCAAAAACTCAATGAATCCAGAAGCTGTTTTTTTTTTAAAGACATAGACTGCTAACCAGACTAATAAAGAAGAGAAAAGAATCAAATAGACACAGCAAGAAATGATAAAGGGGAGATCACCACTCATCCCACAGAAATACAAACTACCATCAGAGAATACTATAAACACCTTTACACAAATAAACTAGAAAACCTAAAAGAAATGGATAAATTCCTAGATACTTACACCCTCCCAAGACTAAATCAGGAAGAAGTCAAATCCCTGAATAGACCAATAGCAAGTTCTGAAATGGAGGCAGTAATTAATAGCCTACCAACAAAAAAAGGCCAGGACCAGACAAATTCACAGCTGAAATCTACCAGAGATACAAAGAGGAGCAGGTACCATTCTTTCCGAAACTATTCCAAACAATAGAAAAAGAGGGACTCCACCCTAACTCATTTTATGAGGCCAGCATCATCCTGATACCAAAACCTGGCAGAGACACAACAGAAAAAGAAAATTCAGGCCAATATTCCTGATGAACATTGATGCGAAAATCCTCAATAAAATACTGGCAAACCGAATCCAGCAGCACATCAAAAAGGTTATCCACCACAATTGAGTCAACTTCCTCCCTGGGATGCAAGTCTGTTTCAACATATGCAAATTAATAAACATAATACATCACATAAACAGAACCAATGACAAAAACCACATGATTATCTCAATAGATGCAGAAAAGGCCTTCAATAAAATTCAACACCCTTTATATTAAAAACACTCAATAAACTAGGTATTGATGGAACATATCTCAAACTTATAAGAGCTATTTATGACAAACTCACAGCCAATATCATACTGAATAGGCAAAAGCTGGAAGCATTCCCTTTGAAAACCAGTGCAAGACAAGGATGTTCTCTCTCACCACTCCTATTCAACATTGTATTGGAAGTTCTGGTGAGGGCAATCAAGCAAGAGAGAGAAATAAAGGTATTCAAATAGGAAGAGAGGAAGTCAAATTGTCTCTGTTTACAGTTGACATGATTGTATATTTAGAAAACCCCATTGTCTCAGCCCAAAAACTCCTTAAGCTCATAAGCAACTTCAGCAAAGTCTCAGGATACAACATCAATGTGCAAAAGTCACAAGCATTCCTATACACCGATAATAGGCAAACAGAGAGCCAAATCATGAGTGAACCCCCATTCACAATTGCTACAAAGAGAATAAAATACCTAGGAATACAACTTACAACAAGAGATGTGAAGGACCCATTCAAGGAGAAGAGAACTACAAACCACTGCTCAAGGAAATAAGAGAGGACACAAATGGGAACACATTCCATGCTCATGGATAGGGAGAATTAATATTGCAAAACTGGCCATACAGCCCAAAGTAATTTACAGATTCAGTGCTATTCCCATCAAGCTACCACTGACTTTCTTCACAGAATTAGAAAAAACTACTCTAAATTTCATATGAAACCAAAAAAGAGTCCACATAGGCAAGACAATCCTAAGCGAAAAGATGAAAGCTGGAGGCATCATGCTACCTGACTTCAAACTATACTACAAGGCTACAATAACAAAAACAGCATGGTACTGGTACCAAAACAGATACATAGACCAATGGAACAGAACAGAGGCCTCAGAAATAACACCACAAATCTACAACCATCTGATCTTTGACAAATCTGACAAAAACAAGCAATGGGGAAAGGGCTCCCTGTTTAATAAATAGTGTTGGGAAAACTGGCTAGCAATATACAGAAAACTGAAACTGGACCCCTTCCTTACACCTTAGACAAAAATTAACTCAAGATGGATTAAAGACTTAAAGGTAAGACATAAAACCATAAAAACCCTAGAAGAAAACCTAGGCAATAACATTCAATATATAGGCATGGGCAAAGTCTTCATGACTAAAACACCAAAAGCAATGGCAACAAAAGCCTAAATTGACTAGTGGGATCTAATTAAACTAAAGAGCTTCTGCACAGCAAAAGAAAGTATCATCAGAGAGAAAAGGCAACCTAAAGAATGGGAGAAAATTTTTGCAATCTATCCACCCAACAAAGGGCCAATATCCAGAATCTACAAGGAAACTTAAAAAAATTTACAAGAAAAAACAAACAACCCCATCAAAAATTGGGCAAAGGATATGAACAGACACTTCTCAAAAGAAGACATTTATGTGACCAACAAACATATGAAAAAATGCTCATCATCACTGATCATTACAAAAATGCAAATCAAAACCACAATGAGATACCATCTCACGCCAGTTAGAATGGTGATCATTAAAAAGTCAGGAAACAACAGATGCTGGAGAGGATGTGGAAAAATAGGAACACTTTTACACTGTTGGTGGGAGTGTAAATTAGTTCAACCATTGTGGAAGACAGTATGGCAATTCCTCAAGGATCTAAAACCAGAAATACCATTTGACCCAGCAATTCCATTACCGGGTATATACCAAAGGATTATAAATCATTCTACTATAAAGAAACATGCACACATATGTTTATTGCAGCACTATTTGCAATAGCAAAGCATTCAACCCAAATGCCCATCAATAACAGACTGGATAAAGAAAATGTGGCACATATACACCATGGGGTACTATGCAGCTATACAAAAGACTGAGTTCATGTCCTTTGCAGGGACATGGATGAAGCTGGAAACCATCACTCTCAGCAAACTAACACAGGAACAGAAAGCCAAACTCCACATGCTCTCACTCGTAAGTGGGAGTTAAACAATCAGAACACATGTACACAGGGAGGGGAACATCAAACACCAGGGCCTGTTGGTGCATGGCAGGCAAGGGGAGGGATAGCATTAGGACAAATACCTAATGTAGATGATGAGTTGATGGGTGCAGCAAACCACCATGGCACATGTATACCTATGTAACAAACCTGCACATTCTGCACGTGTATCCCAGAACTTAAAGTAGAATAATAAAAGTAAAAGATACCTTTTCCAATAAAAAAAAAAAAAGAAAAACTCTTTAGAAGTCAAGATTTTGTTTTCACAAGGGGGATCCATTTCCTGCCCATCACTCAGGATCATTCCTGATCAAGGCCCCTCATTCATCAGGCGCCAAATCACAGGCAAGAAATGAATTTACTCTAGGTCCCTGCTGAAAAGGAAGCCTCCAAGAAAGGAAGAGAAAAAGCCCTTGAAGCTGCCCCTCCTTGCTAGAGATGGTCAGTGAGCTGGATGAAACAGCTGCACAGTTTGGATGTCTAAAGATTGATTTTATTTATTTCCACTGAGCCACTGAGGTTTTTCAGGTTCAGAGTAAATCCAAAGCCCATTAACTCCAAAGCCATTTTTTGAGGAAAACATAAAAATGAATAATCGATTGCTGATAAAGTCCTTTAAATAAAGTCCTTTAAATTCCCACCAGCGTTATGAAATCATTCTTACTACAGAAACAATCATTGAACCACGTCAGACAAACTCCTCTGAGGTCAAGAATACTCCAAATTTATTCTGTTGACACATTTTTAAAAACCTCATATCTGCCACATATGCAACTCAGGCATTCTTGGAAACCATCTCTGGGGTAGCCTGCTTTTACTTGGAAGCAGTGGGAAAACTTGGAAGAATATTTGGAGAAATATCCAGACTCTGAGGTCTTTCCAGCATTCCCAATCTGCCCTTCTTTATTTTTATTTTATTTTATTTTATTTTATTTTATTTTATTTTATTTTATTTTATTTTTATTTTATTTTGAGATGGAGTCTCACTCTGTTGCCCAGGTTGGAGTGCAGTAGCATGATCTCTGCCCACTGTAACCTTCATCTCCTGTGTTCAAGCAATTCTCGTGCCTCAGCTTCCTGAGTAGCTGAGACTACAGGCACCTTCCACCATGCCCAGGTAATTTTTTGTATTTTTAGTAGAGACAGGTTTTCACCATGTTGGCCAGGCTGGTCTTGAACTCCTGACCTCAAGAGATCTGCCCGCCTCAGTCTCCCAAAGTGCTGGAATTACAAGTGTGAGCCACTGTACCCAGGCCTATTTCCTAATAATAAAAAATAGTAACTTCTACTCACTGAATATCTATAGTGATCTAATCATTCTTCTAAGCACTTTAGATTCATGAACTCATTTAATTCACACTACAATTCCCTAAAGTACACATGATTAGTATCCTGCTCTTACCCTAGCAGAGACCGATTAAGTAAGTTGTCCATGGTATCACAGCTAGTCAGTCACAGAGTCGTCATCCAAATGCAGACATCTTGGATTCAGACTCTACATTAGACTAACCCATCTGGAATAGAGCAGGAAAGAACAAGGAAGACTCAACGTTTTTGGCCTCTATTTGGTAATTACGTTTTTAGGTAATTATAGACCCATTATCCTGGATGGGCACTTAGAGACTTTGTGGAACAGCAAGAGCCCTCTGTCATCCTGTGCCCATGACAGACATCACCAGTCAACCACAACACAGTATTTAAGTAACGCAAGGCAACTCCTCAGAATCTTTAACATTCTTGTTTGTTCTCCTGTACCAATCAATCATTTTGATATGATAGTGTGCAGGAAAAAAACAGGAAACAGGTTTGCAGTACCTCCACATCGGTATTCAATGCTGTAATCCACTGCAGTGGCTCCATTAAAGACTATGCCACCCTTACACCCTCTCCAACTAGGGTGCCTAGTGTTATGAACAAAGGGATAGGTATGGGTTCTTGTGTCCCCTCAATTTTTGATATTTTTAGCCATCAGATACCTTGTCTGCAATGTGTGCTCAGAGAGTAAGGGGGAAACTGGATAATTGATTTTCCAAATGTGTTCCCTAAATGTGTTCTCTGGGAAATAAGGGCACAGGAGGCTGCCTATTCTGTTTCAGACAAATCCCCTTCACTACAGTGTATTTGGTGAGTTGGGGTTTGTTTTAATTCCATTTGGAAAAGGGCTTCAGCAGCTAAGCAAATGGTTTAAAAGTGCCCCAGAAGTCAAGATTAATAGAAACTATCCAGTTCTGATGTCCTGTCAAGCTAAAATTGCAGGGCACTAAGATTCTATGATCACTCCACTAAAACACAGCATCTAAGCTGTGGTGTGTTGTCCTTCCTGTTTCAGAGATGCAACCATGTGCAGGGCTACTGAGCTCTCTCTGCATCTGGGTGGGAGCCTAGTGGAAGTTTTGGGGCTCCTTACTGGTCTCCAAAATCCTCAAGACCATGTGAACACAGGAATCAAAGAAGGTTCTTAGATCAACCCCCAGGTCCTTGGTTTTCTTGCTCCTTTCCACCACTACAGGTGTTTAATTTCAACTTATCCCCCCGGCCCTTGGTTTTCTTGCTCTCTTCACTCAATACAGATGTGTAACTTCTTTTCATAATCACATATTCCCCTCCTTTCCAACAGCAAGATCCAGATGGATTAAAAAATGCACCAAGTCCCTCCCACTAGCTTGCCTCTCTTCTGGTCTGCGTGACCTCCTAGGATCTGGAATTTTGTCAGCAATCCAGAAACTCCTTCATCATGACCCTGCATAGGCAAAGACTTCCCTGGAAGCTCCCTCACAGTCTGCTCCCTATAAAAGGCAGGCAGATGAGCCAGAGGAGCAGAGAGGCTGAGACCAACCCAGAAACCACCACTTCTCACGCCGAATCTCACACCTTCGGCCTCCAACATGAAGGTCTCCGCAACACTTCTGTGGCTGCTGCTCGTAGCAGCTGCCTTCAGCCCCCAGGGGCTCACTGGGCCAGGTAAGCCCCCCAACTCCTTATAGGAAAGGTAACCACCTTTAGAGCTACCAGGTCAGCAAGAATCTTTAGAGACTCACTGCAAATTCTCCATCTGAAAAATAGGGAAATGGGTTTTGTGGGTGGACAAGAAATGGCTCATCCTCACATCCAGTCACTGGAAGAGCCAGAACTAGAAGCCCAGGCTCCCAAGGCTGTTCCCCACATTCAAGAGGGATGCTGAGTGCATCCATATCCAGCTATCCTTACAGTGTTTGAGAATGGGGCACTCTAAAGAATGGCTCTTTCTCACTGTGGACATGGTGGGCATTTTTGGCAGTGGGGGAGAAGGAAAATCTGTTGATTAGAAGCTCAATATGTTAATTCAACTCCAGGACAGCTTTCAGAGCCAGTGCCTAAGAGAAGAACGAGGTCCCAGGGGGATCTCTTGAGGTGACTTATTTTGACACTGTTTGGGAAAGTTATCTAGGAGATTTGTTCCATAACTCATTTTCCCATACTCTGGTGACAAATTTACTGAGTGTGTCAGTCCCCCTGAGCCAGTGCATGGCATGGTAACAAACAGTTCTAAATTATCAATGACTTAACAGAATTAACTAAATTAAAAAAGTTACCTTCTCACTTCTACTAAATATCTATAATGTATGGGCTCAGGCTTCTGCATTTTATACTCAGGATTCTAGACTGATGGAGAAGTTGCCCACAACAGGGAACATTGATGGATACTGTGATAAAGAAAAAGGAAGCTCTCAGGAGTCTTGCATAGGCAATGCACTGTGGCTCAAAAATGACACCCATCACTTTGTCTCCTCCCTTATTGATCAAAACGAATTAATGCCTCCAACAAACAAAAGTTGTCAAGAAATGCGAGTCTACCTTGTGTCTCAAAACTAAGGATGGAGAATATTTGGTGAAAATTACCATGACCATCACATGGCCACGTAGGTCTTTATAATGACAGAGCTAGCATTTGTCACACTGACCAAGCTTTTTCCTTCCCCTCAACAGTAATGATGAGTCCTCAATGCACAGGGGAGGATGCTGAAGACACAGGACAGCATCCGCCAGACGCATAGGACTTCAGAGCAGAGGGATTCTCCCTCCACCTCTCGCAATTTCTAGCTTTCTCCTAACTTCCTTTACAAAGTCATGCTTGGAAATGTATATGTATCATCATGTGGCTCGTTTTTTTCTCTGTGCATTTTTTTCCCCAAAATTCAGCTTCTGTTGCAACCACCTGCTGCTTTACCCTGACCAATAAGAAGATACCCCTTCAGCGACTGGAGAGCTACAGAAGGATCATCAGTGGCAAATGTCCCCAGAAAGCTGTGATGTAAGTAAATAAAGCTCACCCTCCCTTAGACAAAAAGTTAATGTCTAGGGCACAGAGTCAAGAACTGTGTCACAGTTGCTGGGAGTCATAGACTCTGATAGTTTGACCTCTGGTCCAATTCATTAATTTTCAAAGTGAATGTTCACTCCCAGCTCCCTGCCTGGGAGCTTGCTGTGGTCATATCAATTTCTTCAAGTTAAGAGCAAAGATGGTTTTACTAGGCCTTCAAGAGCAGCAACTAACCCAGGAGTTTCATCCTTCCTCCTCTCCATGGCAACCCTTTGTCGAGTGGCAAATGGTCCTTAAATATTTAGGGTCAAATGGGCAGAATTTTCAAAAACAATCCTTCCAATTGCGTCCTCTGTCTCCCACAGCTTCAAGACCAAACTGGCCAAGGATATCTGTGCCGACCCCAAGAAGAAGTGGGTGCAGGATTCCATAAAGTATCTGGACCAAAAATCTCCAACTCCAAAGCCATAAATAATCACCGTTTTTGAAACCAAACCGGAGGCTGAGTGTTGCCTCATTTGTTTTCCCTTCTTACAATGCATTCTGAGGTAACCTCATTATCAGTCCAAAGGGCATGGGTTTTATTTAATATATATATATATTTAAAAACCTATTGCATTTAATTTATTGAGGCTTTAAAACATGTCCTCCATGAATATCAGTTATTTTTAAACTGTAAAGCTTTGTGCAGATTCTTTACCCCATGGAACCCCCAGTTCGATCCCCTGCCACAAGCGGGCAATGTTCCCCCTCTCCTCTCTTCCTCCCTGGAATCTTGTAAAGGTCCTGGCAAAGATGATTAGTATAAAAATGTCATTGTTCTTGTGAACCCAAAGTGTCACTCATTAAATGGAAGTAAATGTTGTTTTAGGAATACATAAAGTATGTGCATATTTTATTGTAGTCACTAGATGTAATTTTTTTGCGGGAAATCCACATTGAGCTGAGGGGGACTAAGGTGATTGTGGCCGGGAGGGGCTTGGTTATGGGGGTGGGAACTGTGTCCCTGGGAAATGACTTTTTGGCTTAGCTGGTCTTCATTGAAATGCAGGGTGAAACTGACAAACCCATTTCAGCCTTCTATTCCCATTTTCAACAGTATTTCCCAGACCCCAACACATCAGCCATGAAAATATCAGGAGCTTTGCCACCATTCCTTTTCTCCCCACCCCATGCTTGCCTCTCCTGGGACCTATTTTAACAGCCCTGTGGTATCTCCCTCTACCTGACCCTGCTCATCGGTCTTCCAACCCAGACTAGGCAGACATGACAGACATTGGGAAATCAGAGGAAGGCTAGATGACCCTTTACCAGAGGTTTAGGGATGCAGGCTTTACAGGTGTAGTGGAGCTTAAAGTAGGCCTTGGTGCATGCACAAAGTGAACAGGCCTTGCTGGAGGTATTTCAGTCTAGGTAGAGGAGAAGAGGTGTTGTTGAGCAAAATCCAAGAAGTAGGAATGATCATGGTGCATTTACCCAGTTGTGTGGGGGCCCATCAAAAGGTGTCAGTGTTGGAGTATGTGTGAAATGGTGGGGAAATTTGGAAAGAAGTTTGAGGCCAGGCTGTCTAGGTGGGGAGTTTGTGCTTCATGTAAGGTGAACATATGATTCTTCCCAGTCAAGTTAGGATGCTTTTGAGAGCAGAAAACTGGTATGATTCATAAGTATTCTGGAACAACAGATATAAATTAACGCTGTCCTAAGCAAACTGGAGCATGTGGTCACTCCAGGAATAGAAGGCATTGCAAGTTTTGATTCAGTGGAGAGAAGTGCCATGACCGCACTATGAGGGGGTTCAGGAAGGGCAACCAGGTGGCCATGGGCTGAATTGGGAGGAGAAAAGAGAAGCACTTAGCTCACTATTGCAGTGTATGGAGGGTATGGAACCGGGGCATTGGTAGATGGGAAGGGAGAAGATAATTGCAAGAATGGCTGAGGCAGGGTGGAATGCCAAATTTTGTAGATGAAGAAGTAGAACCAGTGACATGGAAACTTCCTAAATGCCAAAGCTGCAATTAAAGGTTAGCTTCTTACACCCAGAAAATTAACTTCTCTCTCTCACTGTTTACTCACACCTTAACTTCACCAGCTTGAGAACTTCCAGTCAAATGGACAGGCCCTCATCTTCCTGTATAAGCAACTTAAATCAGGATTCTCCTTCAGCATACACAATCAGCTTGCATTTCCATTGGTTACATTACCCATGTACCTGAATGCAGAGACCAACTATGTCCCCAAGGGTAGAAAAGGGTCACAGGGGCCCTGCTGGTGTAACTCTGCATGGTCTAAGGCCATTGATCTGAAGGGCCAATGGCTTACTGTGTCATGCATGCCCAGCAGGGCCACTGCATGCAAAGCTCCCAGGGGCACCATTCATAAGGCTGTCCCCCTTGGACTGTGTGGTGGCAATGGCACAAGGCAATATGAAGAACAGAGTGAGATATTAGGAAGGGCACTGATCTAGGAGGCAGATGACTTCAGTTTCATCCCGGACAGAGAACTGGTCTGTGTCACTGTGTTACTTTTGGCTTTAGTTACCCCATCCATAATAGGGGTCTGTTAATATCTTTTAAGGGATCTGACCAATGACCCACCAAGATCTCCTATTCTGAGAGCACTACTTCTTGGAAAGCATCACTAGCTCCACCCATGGAGGGAAGGAATGTTGTCAGAGGGTTCTACACTCATAAGCCCAAGTCAGACAGGGGCCAGGCTAACTGGCACACTGACTCTATTTCTGGAAGATTTCTCTATGAGGCCCTCGAAAAGAAGCACAGATCCCCAGAACCACCAGAGAGCTTTTTGTATCTACTACAGAAGGGCTCCCACTCAGAGCAATCACTGGCCCTCACTCTGAGTACAAACCACCTCTCTGCCTCTCCTATAGCCTAGCGGACTTCAGCCCTAAACCTCAGTCAGGATGTACCTCCAGAGGTCAGCATGTCCAGGAGGCATGGGATGGCCACAGAATAGCTCACTGGGATCACAGACCCTCAGGTTTCAGGTCAATCTTGATGAGGAGATCAAGAAGGGGAGTAGAGGGAAGAGGTGCCCTCTGTTTGTGAACGACTGAACAGAATTTGCTCATATCCCCTATTCCTATCTCAAGGAATCCTGAACCAAATTCCCTTCCAATTGGGAATAGCATCAACAGGGCCTTGAGTATAAAACTGTGGGCACAAAATATTGGATGTGTTTAAGTTTTCTAATGGCACTCAGATCTTAACCAGGAATCAGGGCTGTCACCAGCTGATTTCTCTGGAAAGCATATTCTTAGATGAAGATGTTCATGCAGAGTTCACTGAGAATATGGGGAAGCTGAACTAATGAGAGGGAGAATTGATATTGTGATGTAATCGCAGCCCAGGTCTCAGCAATCCCACAGGGAACTTTAGAACTGGGATAGCACAAATGAGGTCAAGGGCCAGGCTTTTATACCCCTATCTGAACCAGTCCTGGCTGCAGGGTGCTCCTGGAAGAGGACACAACTGTGGACAACGCAGCTGTTTTTAGCTGAGGGCAGGCCTTAGAGAGGAAATTCAGCTGAAAGGCATTGGCTGCCAACACTTCTAGCAGCTAGGGAAGAAGCACTTTAGACCTGGGAGGGAAAAACTTGGGCAGCACACTATGATCTCCACCATGACCCACCCCTTGTGCCATTCAAATCCACTTGCTTATACACAAAGTTCTGGAAAACTCATCCAGAAATCTGTTGAGCCTCATTTCTTTAGGAAACTTGCAAGAAGGTTGGTGGCATGAACAGTAGCCACCCCCAACAGCTGCAACTGGTCTTTAGGTTATAAATGATACTTATCACCCCACTCCTAGAACACTCATTCTAGATTTTCCTCAGCCCGTGCCTCTGCTGGCCTAAGTGGCTTGCCTTCAGGATTCACCCCAGCCCTCATCCCTGAGAGGTTCAGCCCCGGTCTTCATACTCCTCTCAGGACAAGGATATGGCTGCTACTGTTGTCCATTTGCCATTAAAATGGGTCAAGATGCACCCATAAGGGTCACCCAGGTGCCAAACATATTCTTATCTACCCGCATTGAGTAAAAGCAGCTCCACCCACTTCTGTTGACCAGGCCCCATTACCCTGACCTGGATGGTGACCTCTTCCTCTCTTTGCCTGTTAGTTTCTTGGCCTGCAAGTCTAAAGACATAGATTGCAGCCACAGCTGAGGATTAATGAGACTCCCTCTAGGAACCAAGGGGTAAACATTCTTCCTCTGGGAAATAGGATTTCTAAATCCATACAGCCCTGATGTGCACAAATCCCCCAAAGTGGGTCACTAAGAGTAACGGTAAGTAGGGCAACTTTTACTTCCACCTTTGACCTGGATCTATGAATTTTACCTATTGGGAATACAGCATCACTTATTATTTGCTTTAGGGTCTATATTGAATCCTAGATGATAATATTTCTTCCTTGTAGGATGTTCTTTCCAAACTGGTGCCTTAACTGTGCCTTCAGCAGGCCATTCCATTACTCTATCAGCCTGGAAGCCTGTGGATAACACAGGTAGATAGTAGGATAGGATCAGTGCTGCACCTCATTTCCTGTAGTGTGTCTTCCAGTCTATAGTGATGTTATGTGGCAACTCGTGCCAGTGAACACTCTGTAAGCTCTCAGATAATGGTGCTGTCTAAGGTACTGGAGTCAGAAATACCTGGAAAGTGTGTCTACTCCAGTTGAGGTGAGTCATTGCCCTTTTCAGAGTAGAATAGATGCAATGCAATCAAACATGTACTTTCCACCAAATGGCTGGTTAGTCTCCCGGATGGATGGATGATGCCATAGCCGGGGATCAACAAGGTGCTATGTTACTGGCAGGTTGGACATTCAGCTACAGGGCCATGTGTCATCTAAACTCCTGCTACCATAATGACTTCGTTCATATTCTCACTGTCCCAGAACTGTGGTGACAAATAACAGAAGCTGGCTGATGCCAACTGGCTGAGTCTTCTTGTTACCTTAGTCATTCTTTATGTCCAGATTCCCTGATGGGATTAGCACCACATCTTTACATACTCTGCCCTGCCTCATAGCTTCATCCACATGCCTCTCTCCCAGAACCCCTTTCTCCCAGATTTTTTTACCTTTGTTTTTCCAGGCCCCTGCCCAATGATGCAGACCATTTAACACCATCTATGAATCCATATATATTTTAACCTCAGGCCACCTCTCTGTGTATACAAGTTGAAGACTAGTTTGAGAAAACTGCTCAAACTCTATCCATTGAGAGGATTTCCCCTCACTTCTCCTTTTCAAGGCCATCCCTGAGTTGACCTGTAGAGCAATTGGCATCCGTTTTTCATTTGTATCCACATGCTGAGCTGAACCGTCTGTGAACCATGCTCAGCCTTTTTCTTCCTCCATCAGCTTGTCACGAGTGACTCCCAGGCAGCCATGGGTATGAAGTGAGCAAGTGGCATGCAGTATGGATGACATGGGAGTCTGAGCCATCTGCTCATACGGTTTACTGTGCAATGCCCTTTGGCACTGCTGTGCCCAATCCCAATGCACTGCCTCAATTACCACTGGGCCCACCTGGCATTATGATTTGGTAGGTTTGATTGAACCCAGATCATGGGGAGCAAAGTCTGCAAAATTCTGGCTACAAATATCATTTGATTTCCCATGGCCAGGCTCTCTATCTCTACAAGAGTTCAGTAGCACACCAGGAACTTTTTTTCAAAAGATACTAGTTCTCCTCTTCAGACAGCTGACTTTTCTCCAAAACCCCAGGTTCTTCTACTAAAGCATAGATTTCACAGGGCCCAGTGGGCCTCTTTTCCCATCCCAGTATGGTAACTCTAATACCATAAGGTCCGCCTGGTTTATGACCCAAGCCACAGGATCTCTTGTGCCACAGCCTGGACCCATTGCAGAGCCCATTCCTGCTCAGCATCCTAGTCACTACTGGTAACCTGTGTATGGGAGTCAAAGTAGCCCTCCCTCCTAAGTGGAGATAAGCTGCCTACTGGGCACTGCACTTCTTTTTAAATGGTAGAGGCATGAGATGCAATTATTAGTCTTTTACTTAAGAGGAAGTGTCCCTGTATGCCCCTAAACTCATCATATGGGATATTCTGGAGCTGAAATGACCCTTCAGAATTGAACAGGCCCAATTTAGGAGACAGGGAGCAGGAGTTTCTATACCTACATCAACCAATCATTACATATGGACTACCCCAGAAATGGGGATGTGACCTTGAGGAAAGCAGTTCTCTGCAGCCAGGAGCAACTCACAGAGAAGCAGTCAGCAGAGACTTATTGACCACTGATGCTGCAGAAGCCAAGAGAATGACTACCTCGGTCCAGGCAGGTGGGTGGGGCTCTAGGTAAAGCAACATAGCAACTACTATGTGATGCAGGGCGTGGGCTTCATGCATGATCTATGGCTCCTGGCTTTGCTGTGTAGCCACCTTGTAAGGTAAGTTTGGGAAACTTCTGTTTTCTCACTGGGCATTAGTTTATCCAACCATAAAACAGATTCTTAAACTAGATATATGGCTTCTAACTGGCTGTGTATTAAAATCACCAGGGACTTGTTTAGAAACACAGATTCTAAATTATCTTCCCCAAAGATTCTAGTTCAATGTATTAGAGTAGGGATGGGGTTAGTGGACCCTATTTTACCTCCTGGATTTGCTCCAGCTGTGGTGTGCCCCCAACTCACTTAATTTCCCTGGTAAAGTTTGGGTAAAGACACCTGCCACGGGAGGATTATGTGAAATGACAGGCAAATAGCACTATAAACAAAGGCATGTAGTTGCATGCTCAGCATAGTTAAAGAGTGTGTTCATGGGCCTTGTGAGTAAGATACTTGGCTTCTCTAAACTTCCGTTCTTTTATCTTCATAACAAGGACCATAAATGCACTTACTCCAGAGTCAATCAGAAGGATTAAATTAGATAATACACATAAATTCGGTAGCTCCTGGCCTGGAGAACAAATTCAACACAAGTAGCCATCATTATTTATTGAGTTTCTACTGCATGTCAGTTGCATCACTAAATGCTATGCAAATTAGCTTGTGGAATGTTTCTTCCAAGAACCTCCAAGCAACCTTGGGAAAGGCTAGTAGCAAATACCAGCTAGTTCTGTTTTGTGGAAGGGATAAATGAGGCCCAGGATGAGAGAGTACGCTGTAGTAAAAGACTCGTGGGATATATCCAGGACCTGAGCACTGAGACACCCGGGCCTATTAACAGGGATATTAATCCTGTATGACTTTAAGGATTTTGTTTCTGTCCTCAAGTCTCAGTTTTGCTGAGAAAGGATAGGGTGGAAAACAACAGTTCTCAGGTCCTTTTTAATTCTTCCTCTACTTGTGTAGTCTCGGAGGGAATCTGAGAAAAAGAACAAAGCAGGGAGTCCATGTTTTCAGGTTTACTTCCATCAAATGGTTCTGTATTCCTGGGGACCAGGTAGGAAGCCAGGAGATCTGTTTTCACCACAAGTGATTCATTTTCAGCCCCCATTAGGAGTTATTTCTGACCACAGGTTTCTCATTCCCCAGCAGCAGAAAATGCGAATTGAATCCACTTTAGATGGCTGCTGTCAAGGAGTCACCAAAAACGAGAAACAGAAAGAAGCTGGACAGCCACCCACTCTCTGCAGAAGACAGCTGAGCTGGGCAGAACAGCTGAATCCAGATGGTCTGAAATGCTGGCTTAACATTCCCACACTCAACTTCTGCAGGTAGCATCAAGTTGAAGTCTGGGAAGGTAATCTGCAAAATGAAAATAGCAGACAAACTGCCTGTTGTCACTGAAGTCCTGCCCAATTATGACACTGATATCACTCAGAAGCTGCTGTTCCTGGACCACATTAGCCACATGCCTCTGAAGCCTGGAGTACTCCCAACACTTGATCCTTGGCAAGATATCTGGGACCTCTTCCCTTTCTCTGGCATTCCTCATCATTTCTTTTCCACAACACAAGTGATTCTTTGAAAAACCATGCCCACTGCAACATGTTTCAATTTGGAAGCATGAGCCTCTGTTTGGGAGAAATCATGAGAATGTTATTGTCTTACACTTTGAGTCCCTTCCTAGAATTCCTAGCATTTCCTAGCCATACTTCTTCTGAAGTTCCTAAAAGTAATGACAGTTAAGCTTACTGAGAACTTAACTATGTGCTTGTCACTGTTTAAAGCACTTTACATTTGTCAATTAATCTAACCTTTATAACACTATAGCCCCACTATTTCCAGAAGTATAAACTGAGATACAGCTTCTTAGTTTTCATCCTTTGCCACATCCAATGATTGATGAGCATAGGGAATCAGTCTAATAGATACAAGTGGGCATTTTGCCTGGCCTCGGGACAAGTATAACCTAAGGCTTTACCTAGAGGAAGTTCAGTTGAAGGTTATAGCTCTTGACTTTTCCTTGATCTAACATCCAAAAGAGAATGCTGGTCCCCTCTGGGCAAGGCTCCTGTGCCTTCTTCTATGCCCATATGTCATTTGCAGGTTTTCAGTGAAGACTGCTGGTCCGCAGAGGGCCTAAGGAAAACTTCCTCTTTTGATTAGAAAAGAAAACACAGGCCTGGCATGGCAGGTTTACTGTCAAATAAATGAAATGTACAACTCAGGCACAGAAAGGGTGTTGTCTAATCAAATCTGAGCAGTCTAGTAGGACTACATGGAGGAGGGAGGATGGAAGTCAAGTTAGCAATAATTTCCAGAATTTGGAATAATGGAGGAAGAAAAAGACAAGAATTCAAGGAGTTAATGGTGAGTATCTGCATGAGCAAGATGGAGGCAGGGATGAGTGTGCAGTGCAGGGGTAACTACACAAACATCCATGACATGCTTCCAAGCCGGCATTTGATGCAGCTATGATACTGAATTTCTCAGCCCTGCACCAACCATCCACTGGAGCAAGTAGAAGCTATGTCAGTTTGTCTACTAATATTGCATCAGATACCATGCCTTGATATGCATTTTTGGGAGAGAGAGCTTTAATGGATCAGTCTGTCCCACACTGTTTTTCCCTGGAGCTGGGTGAGAGGGACAGGGGCCTCCAGCTCCTGTATCACACAGACCACTCCACTGGCCCTGGTGATATATTGGAATTCCCCTTTGATTTTACTTGGGGAAAGACTTTGACAACTAAAGCAAGGTTTGAAAACCATAGTACTCCAAGATCTTCATGTGCTACCCAGCATCACATATCCTCTGATACTAAGAAAAAGATAAGATAAAGCTTTTGTTTCTGTCCTCAGGTCTCAGTTTTTCTGAGAAAGGACAGGGTGGAAGACAACAGTTCTCAGGTCCTATTTAATTCTTCATCTAATTGTGCTGTCTCAGAGGGAATCTAAGACAAAGAACAAAGCTGGGAGTCCATGTTTTGGGGTTTACTCCCATCAAATGGTTCTGTGTTCCTGGGGAATATAAGATAGCTTTATATCTGTAGGATTCCTGGCGTCCCTCTTTCAGCCAAAGTTCTAATTAATACCACCTTGGGTTGTGAAGAGTGGTATCACTTAGAACCCTGCTAGCAAGGTTTAGAAATACACAGGTTTTTCTAATCTCTGGTTGGAATCTCAGCCATGGTTAAGTCCACGATGAAGATGCTGACAGAGTTGAGGATAGTGCAAATTTTGGATCTACTCACCTCTCTGATGACCACAATTTACTTTCTTCCTCTCTTTTCTACAAAAAACACTTAAGTGCAAAGGAAGTGCAGCCCATGAGATGATCCAGCTCGGAGCACTTCCTCTTTTTAGGCTGGGCATAACTGCACCTCCCTTTCCTATTCCATCCCCAGTAGTCTCAGCAATGTATGGAAAATGTGCCCAGTCCCAGCCCACTGCTTCCCTTTTCAATTTCTTGGAAACGTCCCCAGGACCCAATGCCTACTCTGCAGATTTTGGATCTCATCTCATAATTCTTTGACAATAATTCTGCGAAGGAATTCCCTCTCTTCTCCCTAATTTTTGCTGTCCTATGAAATAACATCATGATTTGGTTTAAAAAATTAAGTAAGGCAGCCAAAGAAGCAGAGAGGCCAAGAAAATCCCAGAAACCTCCAACTCTTGCCCTCTAACATGAAGGTCTCCCCAGCTCTTCTGTGCCGGCTGCCACCATGAGTTCCCAGGTGTTTGCTGAGCCAGGTAAGGCCTCTCTCTCCTTTCAGGAAAGTTAACAATCTCCAGGACAATCTGATCAATAAGGGCCCTCAGAATGTCACTGCAATAAGAGCCTTCAGAATTTAGGGGAAATTTTTTTTCCCTAAAAAATGGGAATATGTTTCAAGAGAAACCAGATTGGTATAAGCCAGAACTAGAATTCTAGGCCACCAAAGCCAGTCTCCGGGCTCTTTCCAGGACACCAGTTTTGGGAAGAGGTCTACTGTATTGTATAACTCTGGGATTTTCAAGAAAACATTTTGTTTATAAAATTAGGCAGTTGGTCCAGCACCCTGGCTCACATCTGTAATCCACCATTTTAGGAGCCCAAGGAGGGTGGATCACTTGAACCTGGGAGTTTGAGATGAGCCTGGGCAACATGGCACAGCCCTCTCTCTATAAAAAATACAAAAATTAGCTGGGCATGGTGACACACACCTGTATTCCCAGCTTCTAGGGAGGCTGAGTGGGGAGGATTGTTTGAGCCAGGAGATTGAGGCTGCAGTGTGCTGTGAGCATGCCATTGCATTCCACCCTGGGGAACAAAGTAAGACCTTCTGCCAAAACCAGCTCGGGCGTGGAGACCCCAGCCCAGCGGCGCTAGAGGAATTGAAGATAAAGACACAGAAATAGAATCAGGGAGCTGGCAGTCTTCAGAGCTGAGAGCCACAAACAGAGTTTGAGCCGCATATTTATTGACAGTAAGCCAGTGATAAACATTGTTCCTATAGGTTATAGATTAGCTAAAAGCATTCCTTATGGGAGACAAAGCATTCTTAGCAAGGAGTAGAGAAATAGGCTCTGGCTGATTACCTGCAGCGAAAAACATGTTGTTAAGGCACAGGCCGCTCATGCTATTGCTTGTGATGTGAGCAGTTTTCTGCTCCAGGCGGGCCAGGCATTCCTTGCCCTGCTCCAGTAAACCAACAACTTCAAGGACTGTGCTATTGCTTGTGGTTTGAGCAGTTTTCCGCTCCAGGCGGGCCAGGCATTCCTTGCCCTGCTCCAGTAAACCAACAACTTCTAGCAGTGTGCATCATAGCCATCATGAGCACGTCACATTTTTGCAGAAATCCTGTTTATGGCCAGTTTCTTTAAGGCCTGTTTATGACAGGCTTAGGTCTGGTTCCCAAAAACCTTCTCTAATAAATAAGTAAGTATAAATGCATAAAAATAAAATTGGGCAGTTATATTTTCTTTCTGAAAAAGATGAAGCTGGAAGAATGAAACTGGGTGTGAGGGCATGGCTTTAGGAAGTGGAGGCCATAATCCCAAAGAATGGTCTTTTGACTTGGCTGGTCTCCATGCAGGTTCAAGACAGACAAGACTGCTCTGGCACTGTGATTCTAGACCCTAATTCCAACTTCCTGGGACAAAGGATTATGGTCACTTGTTCAGCATCAGCCCATAGCCATTTCCTTCCTTTCCTGCCCACCACACCTTCTTTCCTACCAGGGGAACTTTCCCACCCAATCTATAGCAATAGCCTCTGAAATATTCTCCCTGGCTGCAGTCAGTCCCATTCAACCTATCCTCAACTTCAGAGGAATACCAATGGTGAATTGAAACCTCAGAGGAAGAGCAGGTGGCAATAGATTCAGTGGTCAGGTTACACTTCTCAGTGAAGAAGAGGCATAAGGAGAACCTCTCTTAAATGATGGGGTGAGATCAAAGGAGAGGTTTGACTGAGCTAATTTAGGGTGGACAGAAGAGTAGGAAAGAAGCAGAACTCTTGTCTGGCTGGAATTTGGTCCAATAATAGGAAAAACATTTTAAAATTTTAGAATGCAAGCTTGGAGCTACATTTTGGAGGATCTTGAATGTCAACAAGGAGAGTCGGGTTCAGTTCTGAAGGTCAGAGGAAGACACCGAAGGTGTGTGAATTAGTGGGGAAGAGACACAGCCTAATCAGAGGTATGCATGAGGAAGACAGAGCTTCTGGCTACATCAGGATGGAATGTGGAAAGGAGGACCTGAGAGCAGGTATCTGCAATAATCCAGGCAAGAATTGATGGTAGGGGTGGAGGAGAGGCAGCCACTCATAGGAAGAATGGGGTCAGCTGGAGCTTACTGAAGATATTTGGTCAAGAAGACAGAGTGGGAGGCCCAGGGACCCAGCTCCTAGAACCCACTACCAAAATATCACAAGGCAGTATTCAGAGGCATGCCTACCCTGAGCCCCAAGTTCACTTCCCTCTCTCACTAGCCCTGAAAGCCCCAACTGCAGAGCTTTTTAAACATGGATTCAAAAAGACAGGGCCTCCTCTTCCTGGATAACCCCAAGATTCTACTGCAGTCTATGAGTTTGGCCAGCTCCTTTTTCCAAAAGGAGACCCACTTGTATGGAAATTAGCTATAATTTTACCTCCTCATCAACAGTAAAGACCAATAGCAGGGCCAATACCTGCCAGTCTTGGGGAGAGAACGATAGCTTCTGTAGAAAGCAGAGCACTCAGAAGCATGGAGCACTGGAAAATCTCACCCTGGGAAGCAGGAGATATTGATGCTGATTCCAGGAGTGGCACTGACTCCCTGAGCATGGTGACATATCAAGTTCTCCTTCAGTTTTCCTCTTCATTAAATGGGGATAATGCTGTGTTACAGGAAGCAAGTGAGGGAATCTGGCGGATGATCTCACATATTTTCCCAGCCCTAGGAGCCATGTCTTGGCAAACATCATCACATGCGCTGGCTAGCGAAGAGTTGGAAAGGAAAGTATTTCAAATCTGTCTTCATGTGCCAGCCAGGGACCTGGATTACTGTGAACCCACTCCTAGCTCAGGCATTGCCTGCCTAGACACAGATTTTTCATTAAGGCTCCCCATCCCCACCCCCAAATACAACAAAAGTCTTGGGAGCAATTATCAACCAGACAACTTCATTCATCCTCATGCCAGATCCAGTCGTTCTGTATACTTCTCCTGCCACCAAGATCTCATCTCCAAACACCAACCAGGAGTGAACTCTAAAACTCTAACCAAGTGTATAAGCACATAGTGAGTTGGAATAAAAATAACTAAAATATCACCATATGCATTGATACTCAGAAGACCCTCTGGCACTCAGCAAGGCTTGGGCAGAAGGCGGTAGAAAATGGTAAGTGCTGTATGTCTCTATGTTGAAGAAGTTCTCAGGCTGTTTTCCTCCAACTCCCATAGCATGAACCTGTAAACTCAAAGGACTGGAGATGCTGGGGCCTCTAATACAGCAGTTCCCAGCAGGGAACAGCAACCAAACTGGTGTGCATTGCACATCATTGAGCATTGCATCCTCAGCTCTTTCTTTAGGCCGTGTGTCAGGTAAGTCTGTGCAAATCATTTTTTCTTCCACGAGACCCAGCTTACCTTTTGCACTAGACTGATAGTTTCCAAATTGACTGTGAATCAGAATCACCAAGACTACTTCTGAAAATACACATTTCCTGGCCTTATCCCAAGATTCTGAGTCAGGACATTGGGTTGTGGAACAGTGCCCCCATCAGGATTTTAACCGGTTTTCCTGGGGATACAAAGGTATAGCTCAGTCTAGCACTAGAACACTGATGCTCTCTGAGGTTCCTTTGTTCTCTCACATGTGAGTTCGGACCCCACTGCCTTGAACTTGCATGGCAGTCTTTGGAATGACCTGCCCAAGTCCTGTGTGACCTTTCATTTCCTCTCCAGTCCTGGATCATCATAAACCAGCTGTGTGATTTGCGGTGACGCACTTCATCTTTCCCTTCTAGTGTCTCTTTCCATTATTTCTATGACCCTTGTTATCTCTGAATAAATCTGAGATGAAGCTGAAGAATGTAGCCATTCTTCAGAACTTGTGATTCGCAGGACATGTTTCTACCTGGCCCTGCTATGTTCCTTGGGAATCACTTAAGACAGAGAACAGCTTCCATTGCAGGATATTTGTTTCTTTTCCAATGCTAATTGATCTCTGTCTACTACTAACCTATGGTCTAGACCATGGTCTCACCATTCACCAGCTCCTAAACTATGAGCAAGTGTTTGCATCTGCTTTAGATAGTGGCTAACTAGGAAGGAGTTAGAGAAAAGGACGAGAGAGAGAAAGCTCAGAATGGTCACCTCCCCGGGGAATGCGTTCAGGCTGCTGGACCAAACAGCTGCAGGACTTGGGCAGTCTTAAGTTTCATTTTAGCTTTTCATGGTAAGGTTTTTGAAATCCACATTAAAACCAAAACCAAAGGAAGGGAAATTGCAAAACACAGGGACTTTCCGACTGTAGGCTCTGAACCATCTGTAGAACTTGGACATGGTGTCTCTGGGTATGTGTTACACCTGGGATCTTTCTCCTATTCCTTCTGTGGCCCAGAGCATCCTGCTTCTCTGGTTTATGTGAAGATCCTGGGGTCTCTTGCTTCCCTGTTTCTGGAAGACTCTTTTTACTTCCTCATTTACAGCACAGGCATTCCTGAAGGTCCATCTCTATCACATGTCTTCATCAGGACGCATGAAGACAATTAAGGGAATTTTTCTTCAATAGTCCACATCCTGGGTCTCTGCCTAGCGTCCTCTGATCACTGTATTCTCACTATCAATATATGTAACAATGAATTTATTAGATACTTACCATATGCTAACACCTCACTTTTCAATGCCTTTTTCCTGTGTCAACTAGTTTAATTCACACCCACTTTGCTGATAGGAAAACAGCGGCACAGAGACCTGAAATAAGCTCTCAAAACACCCAGGCATCCAAATCCTGGCAATATGGCTCCAGAGTCCATTGTTTTAACCACTATCCTGCCTGTCCTAGAGCTAAACAGCAAAGAACACTTCTTTGCTGATTCCTAATGCCCTAAGTGTCCACGTCTTAGATTAGACTCATTTCAAGATGATAATCATGGGAAAATAAAACAGAGAGGAACACAGATAATCTCCTAGTCCAGAAATGGCCAACATGTCCCAGAACTGGGCTCCTCCCTGATTTTGTACCAATGGAGAATATCAGTAAGAATCACATCACTATTTCTCATAGCCCACATAAGGCCTATCTTTCTCAATAAACCTCTCGAGTTGACACTTGCATTGAAAACCTATTTGCCATCCTTGATCTTGTATATCCCCACATTTGATACACGAAGCAGATGGACCTAATAACATCTAAATAGGTCCCATCGCTACTAAGCAGGCAAGCTGGGATTAGGTACTTGACATAAATGCCCAGCATTCTGCTAACCCACTTTACTTTCTTGTAATTGACTTTTACCACTAGTTTCATTTCTTACCTCTGGATGCACCTTTGTGTCAAGCCACATAACTGGAGAATAAAAACGTTCTGAGCTTATTTTGTGTGACACTTGCCTTGCACGTGGACTGGGGATTTATATAAACTTAATTCCTAAAGAAAACTTGACTCTGTATTGGTGTTATATGAGGCAATTGGCAGGGACAGTCCCAGATGCTTTTTTGTAATAGTGTAAGTTCCCTCTTGCAAGAGGAAATCCTGAGGTTAGGAACATGTTTCAAGTTCTGGAACTTCAACATTGGTAAAAGATGATCCAGAGTTTTTTGTTTTTGTTTTTGTTTTAAAATCAGATAAACAAGAGGTAGAAGATTTAAGGTCTCTTATGAACAAATTTTAAAAAATAATTGAACTCTTAAGCTAAGAATACTATCAGATAATTCATCAGACAAAAACATAAACTATTGAACATGTACACAAAAATACCAACCAATAAACACAAATTTAAACAAGCTCATACTGGAATAGTTTCTTTCTGCTAACTTTTAAATTGAGGCAATGGTTTCCTACAATAAATTTCAAAGAAGTTAAATCAATTTTACATACATACGCCCCAGGAATCACCGCCCAGATCAATATTTGAAGAACATTTCTAAACCCCAAAGTCTCCCTCACATTCCCTGCCAGTCAATACCCTTCAACAAGAACATCTAGTCTCAGTGCTACCACTATAGGTTAGTTTTGCCTATATATAAAATAATATTTTTATTAACGAAGTAGTGTATACTTTCAATTAATAATGTATTAGTTTTCTATTTCTGCAGTAATATATTACCACCAAATTAGTGGCTTAAACAATATAAATGTATTATGTTACAATTCTGGAGGTCAGAAGTTGAACATAGGTCTCAGCAGGCTAAAACCAAGGTATCATCAGGAATGTGTTTCTGTCTAGAAGTTCTGGGGAAGGATCCATTTTTCAATTGCTCTGGGCATTGGCAGAATTCAGTTCCTTTGGGTTATTGGGTTATTGAACCGAGATGTTCATTTTCCTGATGGCTGTCAGCCAAGAACTTTTCCCAGCTTCTAGAAGCCTCTGTATTCTGTGGCCCAGAGCCCACCTATCCATCTTCAAAGTCAGCAACAGTGGGTCAAGTCCCTTTCATACTATGCATTTCTTCTTTCATCTCCTCTTGAGACTCAGAAAGGAGTCTCCACTTTCAAGGACTCATGGTATTAGACTGAGCCCAGCTGGATAATCTCTCCATCTTAAGGTCTGTACCCTGGATCCCATCCACAAAGATCCTTAGTGTGAAAAGTGAAAATGAAACTTAGGACTGCCCAAGTCCTGTAGATGTTTGGTCTAGCAACCTGAATGCATTCCCCAGAGAGACAGCCATTCTGCCTTTTCTCTCTCTCCTTTTCTCTAACTCCTTACCAGTTAGCTATTATCTAAAGTAGATATGATAAAAATTCACCCCCTCATCCCTGGTAACAGAGTCACAGGTTCCAGGGATCAGGGAGTGAACTTTTAGGGATTACTTATTTATTGAGACAAAGTCTCACTCTGCCGTCCAGGCAGGAGTGCAGTGGTGCGATCTCAGCTCACTGCAACCTCCACCTCCTGGGTTCAAGCAATTCTCCTGTCTCAGCCTTCCAAGTAGCTGGGATTACAGGCATGTGCCACCACGGCAGGCTAATTATTGTATTTTTAGTAGAGACAGGGTTTCACCATGTAGGCCAGACTGGTATCGAACTCCTGACCTCAAGTGATCCACATACCTTGACCTCCCAAAGTGCTGGGATTAAAGACGTGAGCCACCGTGCCTGGCCAAAGGGGTCTTTTATTTGCCTACTACAACTAATAAATGTTGTCCTGAGTAAAAACTTTATAGAAAGCAATAAAGCTTCACATTTCAAAAGCGGTAAAGATATGGGGGAGGATTTTTAAACTTGGGTTTTCAAAATAATGTTAATTAAAATTATTTTTAAATGAAAAGATAAATTATATATGCCTAATCATAATGAAATGCTTTAATTATGTATGACATATTTTTATAATGAAGCAGTATGAAGTCACTAAACTCAAGCAGTTGAAGAATATTTAATGACTTGAGAGTGTATGACTCATATTAAGTATATTAAGTGAAAAAAGCTGTAAATATAATCACATGTACATTATGTCCATGTATGTGTGTATTTATATACATGTATATGTGGATGTGTATATGTTTGTATATTTATATGTGCATACCTGTGTACATATATATGCACACATATGTGTATACACACACATATACACACAGAGTGAGATGGAGAGAGAGGAAAGGGAGAAAATAAATAAACATAGCAACCAGATCCAATCTTAGTGTTTAAAGCACAGATACAGTGACCAACTGTCCTGATTTGCCCAGAGCTGAGAGGTTTCCTGGGACACTGGACTTTCACTGCTAAAACTGAGAGAGTCCAGGCAGAAGCAGAATGAATTGACTACCATAAATGCAGATACATTTTTGTCCTTTCATTTAGGGAACAATATATTTTATGTTTTCTACAAGAGAAATGCAACCAATTAAAATTTATTGCAAGTTCTTCAGGTACTTCATTCTGTGTTGGGGGCAATGCCAGAAATAGCGCACATCCTGGAAATACTTCAGGTAAGTGATGGAAGCGTAGTACCCTCCACCAATGAAATAGAAACCTCTTGACTTTTGAAGGCAGATTCTTGAAGAGACACAGTATTTCTGCAGATTGCAGCAGCCACATTTCAATTAAAAAAGACTTTATCTCCTTTAGTTATGTATGATTAGACCAATCTCAGAAATTAGAATGGGAAAAGCAGTGAAATTTAAAACCACAACGCTGGAGCAGGGCACAGTAGTGGGTGCCTGTAATCCCAGCACTTTGGGAGGCTAAGGTAGGAGGATCACTTGAACCCAATAGTTCGAGATCAGCCGGGCAACATAGCAAGACTCCGACTCTAAAATAAATAAATTAATTAAAACCACACTGCTAAAATTGGGCTACTTGGAAGCTTCAAGTTGCAATTTCTTCTTGAAGATTCCTCTTGTAGGAATGACTCTGTCATGGACTCTGCAGGCAAGTGTTGGAGGCACACGTGGGAGCAGGCACCACGCTACAGTCGTCCATCGCTACACGCCAGTGCTGGCAGGTGCCTTGAGAGAGATGTTTTACATTTTTTTAACTAGTTCATGTAGTCTAAAACACACTAATGTTTATTATACTGACCTAAAGACTCTACAATTGACTTCATATTGTACTTTCTTATCTTTAAAAACATAGAATAGAAATGAACTGTTAATTTTCACACAAAGAAAATGAAACACTATTTGGCTCAGAATGCTATTATGGAGTATAATGCCTATTAATCATATTAATAAATCAAGTAGACTACTTGGTTTCAGTTTCTAAAAAACAGTGATATAAACAAAATCGACTATTTTGTATGTGATGTGGAACATTTATTTGCGCAATGACTCCTTCACAGTGCCTAACAGATATTAACCTAGAGGCTGTTAGCCTTGATGAGCTTAATTGCGATCTTAATAAATAATGAAGTAAAAATACCACCCTGAGTACCAATTAACACCTTGTCATTGAGGGTTTTATAATAATTTCCCACTTTATTGAGTAGATATGAATAACTTGTGGAATCATTAATACTATTCTCTGACATTTAGATAAAAGTCAATTGTGGGTTTGGTTTTTATGTTGACAAAATTAATGTTTTATTTAGAATGTTGTGGAGTGCACTAAATATTATGAGATGCTTTAGACCCATCACCCTGCCTCAAGTTAAAGACATTTTTGATAAATGAGTTGGACTATTTGAATGTGAAGTATGAGAAATTGTTTAGCCAAGAACGTCACAAGGCTTAAAGGTTACTAAACTGACATGGATAACATGGAACATCTGGTAGTGATTAGAGATGTCTGATATTTCCAGTTCTTACTCTTCTGTGCACAGGTCAGGGTTGTACTTCCAGGCCATCTTGAAAACCGACGACCTGTGTGATCCACTCTGGGCAATAAAATGTGAGCAGAAGTGGCATGTGTCCCTCCAGGCAGATGCATTTAAGAGCTGGGACAAGAGTCTCCATGTCTCTTTCACCTGCCAATGACCAGGGATGGTCCAGTGATAAAGATTCCAGCAGCCCAAGTAAGGAAAAAGTAGAGTAGAACCTTCTATTCTGCAACTGGTGAGGAAACTCTTGAAATCTGGATAAGAGGCAGCCCACATTATGCTGTGTCAAACCATATCACACTGTTCCAGGCATTACACTCGAAACCAGGGGCACTGGGAGGAGCTTGGCCTGGACAACCAGACCCCTGTGTGCTCTGTTTCACCTCTAGCATATCAATTCCCTAATCTTATCCTCAGCTGCTCCATCAATAAAGTTGAGATGATAATCTGTATATTTAGGAAATGAGAAAATTCCATTTTCACCCCTAGTTCTTAAATATGTGTCTTGGACCACATCACCATGGCCACCAGCAGAGACAGAGCAAGGGAAGACAGTAACTAGAATCTACACTACCAAGTCAGCCAGGAACCCAGGATTATGCAATATTTGCCCAAATAACCATCAGAGCAGACCAGGAGACTTCTACGTACATGCCGATAGCACCCCCAAAGCCCCAGGGGCAACTGGAAAGTTCACTGTCATCAAGACAATTTCTTAGTTCTTTTTTTTTTTTTTTTTGAGACGGAGTCTCGCTCTGTCGCCCAGGCTGGAGTGCAGTGGCCAGATCCCAGCTCACTGCAAGCTCCGCCTCCCAGGTTTAAGCTCTTAGTTCTTGTAATAAAACAGTTCTGCCCACCTCTCCTTCTTACATCCAGCCGCATACCAAAACCTCATTCAAGAGTTTATCCTAAAATTCCAGTTGATTCCAGGGAGTTACAAAGGAGAATAATAGACATCCCTGTACAGTTTTTCGGGTCTCAGAAGGTCCCCTGTGCCAAGCAAATATTAGGCATTGAGTGGGGACTGGTGACGCAAGAGCTTGAAATAGTAAATTCCGTGTTCCCAAGTCCAAGCAGAATCTGTTCATCCTCCTTTGTTGGGACATATTAAGTACCCCTCCTTGAAATTATTCATCTGTATTCCAGCTGGGCCCAGGATTGCTTATCCTTACAACATGAACTTACAGAGGCAAAAGAATAAAGATTCTGGAGCTTCCATTACAATGAAGACCCTACCAGGTACCAGGGACCAAACAAGGTAGTCCAATATGTAACTGAGAATGGTGACCCCGTTGCTGAGTTATGGTTTTGATTCTTTACTAAATTGTCAAAGTGACTTTGAGGAAATCATTTTCCCATTCTGTGCCTCAGTTTATACATCTGTAAATGAGGCATTTGAACTAGATTAATGACTCCCAAAATGGCTTTGGTTAAACATTACCTGGTCACCTAGAACACTTCAGAAACAGAGAATTCGAGGCTTCATCTCTGAAGATTCTGACTCTGTGTTTGGGTGTGGGTTAAGGCATCTCTTCTGTATTATTAATAATTGCCCCAGGCTTCTGGATATTCCAGGAGGCAGGTCTGAAGAAGCCAGCGCGTGGAGAGTCTCTGAGGTTTCTGGGCACCTCACTATAGGTTTTCTTCCTGGTTCTTGCCCTCTAATCGGAATTGCATGGTGGCTTTTGTTCTGACATTCCTACTTGCCAGTGCTAGCTTGTCATGAAGTAGCTGCACAACCTACAACAAATCATTCCACTTCTGTTATTGCTTCATTTGTAAAGGGAAATGCTTGAATAAATTAAATACGACTGCTTCTTTCAACTCATTCTATAATATTGTGATCGTTAAGGACAGTTGGAGCAGAGCTGAAAAATGAAAGCAGAAATTCTGCTTCCCAGGATGTTCTCACACCTAATTTCACTCCTTGAGAACCAGGTAAGAATCTAGAAGGTCTGGTTCCATAGCAAGGTATACATTTCCTACCCTTCATTCACAGACAGTTGTTTCTGATCTCAGGCTCTGTACCATTAGCCACTGAATCACAGACATATTTGTCCTGTATGTCCTATTTGACATAGTTGTGAAGTCTGCCTTAGAAAACTGCTTATGGGGAAGCCACCAAAGAGAAAAGAAACAGGAAAGGCAGAGGGACCACTTCCCTGAACAACACAGCCAGGCCACTGGACAGAACAGCTGCTGATTTTGCATGCTCTAAAGTTTCACTTTAACTTTTTACATAAGGATTTCTCAAATTCAGTTTAAAAATAAAGCAAGAGAGGGAAATTGCATAGTCAAAGTGGCTTGCCAATTGAGATTCCTAAACTCCCTGCAGAATTAGAATTCTGATGCCCCTTGGCATCTGTTAGCACTGATCTGACTTTCATTCCCTCTGAGTTCCCAGAGCCCGTCCGGTATTTTGGTTCATGGCAGGATCCCAGGATCTCACTTTGCTCCCGTTCCTGGGAGACACATTTTTTTTCTTCATCCACAGCACAAATATTCCCCAAGGCCCATCCCTATAACACATCTATATCCACTTATCTTCTGGACACTACACCCACCTTACTTAACTATTGATTACAGTTAGTTTATTGATCACTTACCATATGCTACTTACTCTTCAAAGCAAGTTTTGGGCATCAGATAATATTCATAAAATGCCTAAAAATAAATATCCATTTCCACACAAGAAAATTAAAGAATAGGTAGGAAATTGGAATATAAAGAAGTTAAATAATCTGAGCCTTCTCTGACAAAGATATTAACCAGTCTTCCCAGTATCCAAATGAAGACTTTTAACCATCATGCTATTCTGCCTGTCTTAGACTGACAGCCAAGAATGCTTCTCTGACATTTCCTGGCATCCGAGCCTCTCTGCTTTCTGATTTGATTCTTTGCAGACAATCACAAATAAATCAAGTTAGAGAAGAGCTTAAGTACTATTTAATTCTGGAATAGGTTACGTAGATAGTACCACTTCTTATTACTCTACTAATAGCAGACATCACTAATCAATCACAGCATTATATTCAAAAACCCAAGGTAATGCCGCATTGTTTTATTTTCACAACAAAACTTTCTAGTCATCTATCACCAATTCATAAATTTGGCACATAATCCAAAACTACTTGTCATCACAAAACTTGTCAAAACCCCATACTTCACAGATGAGGATAGTGAATCTCCAAGTCAATAAGACTTACCCAAGGCCACTTTGGACAGGTTTTTGTTCAAATCAAGACTAGACCCAAGTTCCTTGACACTTAATTCCCTTTATTTTTACTAGCCTTTTTTTGATTCTCAATAATTACAATTTTCACGACTATTTCTGTTGTTTGTGCGTGGATGCACTTTTCATATGAAGTCAGCTTAGAGGAGAAATTAACAAAGTCCTCAGGGTATTACATAAGATAATGGCTCTATTGTTGCTTGAAAAATGTACACAAACTCCACCCCCAAACCAATACTCCCACCTCATGCACACACTCATATCAGTGCCACACAGTACACCTGGCAGAGAACCATCCCCTAAAATGATTAAAAAGTTGCCATCCTGGAGAAACTCAATTTCCTTTCTGATTAAAGGAAATCCTAATGACACACATGTTCCATATTCTGTAAATTCTTTACTGTTAAAAGTTCACATAGTAATTGTAATAAATGAAAAATGCATGAGGTAAATGTTTAAAAATCTCTTCTGAATCAAAACAGTAAAAAGTCACCTGATTTAAGAACAAGAGTATATTAATCACAAGGAAAAATAAAGCAACTAACCTACACATTAAAAAGCAAATAAAGTAAAATGTAAGCAAAATAACGGTGAGCTTTTTTCTTGGATTTACTTTATATTGAAGTATAATTCAACATACTGTGCAGTAAAGTACAGATATTTTAATGTAGAGTTTTATGAATTTTACATGTGTAGTTAACCATTTAACTACCGCTCTGATCAAAATGTAGAACATTCCTGGTTTCCAAAAGGCTCCCTCATGATGCCCATACCAGCAAAGGAACCACTGTTCTATCACTATAGGTTTCTTTCATCTTTTAACAAGACAAATGTCTTCTTCTTGGCAATTATAAAATGTTTTTAAGAATAATAAACTCATACTTAAGTGAAGGTGCAAATTTTCCAGCAATGTGTTCATTTGATTAAAAGCCTTGACAACATCCACATATTTTGATTTATTAATTCTTTGGCTATAAAATTAAATGAAGACATTAATAATAATGTTATAGTATATCAGCTTTTCCACAAGTATTGTTTAAAACCATAAAAATGGAAATGGTATGATTCCCAACTATAGATAAATAAATTCTTAAGTTAATTATGGTGCAGTGATATATGTGAACTCCTATAGAGCTTTTAAAGTTCAAGATTATTGGGGAATAATTACTGTCTTGTGAGAAATATAAACACATTAATTGAAAAGACAGTATTTGATCTTGGATTTGGTGGTGAAATTTTAGATATACACCCTATAGTTCAACAATACATTGCCAATTACTAACCTATGTTATTTCTATAAACCAATGAGAATTCCTGAGGAACAAATTTTATAATTGTCCCCTCTCCTCCCTTGCTAATTCATTCTATGAGTCCAGAATTACCCTAACATCATCTAAAGACATTATCTAAAGACATTAGAACAAAAGCAAACTACAAACCAACAGAAATCTATAAATCAAACTCATGAACAAAATTCTCAACAAAATATCAGCAAATAAAATCCAACAATGTAAAAAAGAATTATAAGCTACAACCAAGTGGAATTTATTCCAGGTATGCAAGGCTGATCCAGCATTCAAAAACTGGTTGATATAACCCATCAGATCAACTTTCTAAGGAAGAAAAATCTTATCATAATATCAATAGGTGGAAAAAATTTTTTTGACACAATTCAACAGCCATTCATGATTTAAAAAAAAAACTCTCAGCAAATGAGAAATAGAGGGGTTCTTCCTCAACTTTATAGAGTGTACCAAAAAAGACCCAGAGCTAATTTCATACTTAATGGTGAGAAACTAGAAATGTTTTCTCCCAAGATTGAGTATAAGGCAAGGGTGTTTCTTTTCACCACTCCAGTTCAACATAATACTAGAAGGCCTAGCCAACACAATAGCACAAGATGAGAAAATAAAAATACATACAGATTAGAAATAAATAAATAAAACTGTCTTTATTTGCAGAAGACCGGATTATCTGTGTAGAAAATCACAAAGAATCAGCAACAAAAAATCATGCCACTATTAGGCAATTTAACTACAGGATACAAGGTTAATAGATAAAATTCAATAACTCCCTGTATATCAGCAATGAACAACTAGAATTTGAAATTAATACACAGTACTATTTACACTAGCACGAATAAAATGAAGTATTTAGAAATTAGTCTAAGATGTATAATATATTTGAGGGAAACTACAAACTTCTGATGAAAGATTAAAGACGATCTAAGTAAATGAAGCATTCCATGTGTATGGATAGGTGGAGTTAATGTTGTCAGAATGTCAATTCTTCCCAATTTGATCTGTACCTTCAACACAATCCCAGTCCAAATCCCAGCAGGTTATTTTTTGGATTTGACAGACAGATTTTAATGTTTATATGGAAAAGTTAAAGATCCAGAATAGCTAACAGAGCACCGAAAAAGAATAGTCAGAGGACTAACATTACTCGACTTCAAGATATACTATTAAGAAACATTAATCAAGACAGTGTGGTATTGGTGAAAGAATAGACAAATGGGTCAATGGAACAGAATAGAGAACTCTCAACAGATGAATGGATACATAAAATGTACTATATGCATACAAGGGAATATTACTCAGCCTTAAGGATATGTAGCATATCATATGCTACCACATAGATGAACCTTGAGATCATTATGCTAAATGACATAAACCAGTCACGAAAGAAAAATACTATATGATTTCACTCAAATGAAGTAGTTAGAGTAGTCAAAATCAGAAACAGTAAGTAGAAATGGTGGGCTTGGGGGAGGGGAAAATGGAGATCAATAGGTATAGCATTTCTGTTTACAAGATGAAAAGAGTTCTTGAGACTGTTGCACAACAGTGTGAATGTTCTTAATGCCACTAAACTATGCACTTAAAAATGGTTAAGATGGTAAATTTCAAGGTATGTGCATTTTTACCACAGTAAAAATAATAAATGAATAAAGAAGAAAGGAAGAAATTAGTTATCAAACCACAGCAAGGCACGGAGAAACCTTAAATGCATATTGCTTGGTGAAAGAAGCCAGTTGGAAAAGGCTGCCTACCATATGATTCCAACTACGTATATGACATTTGGGAAAAGACAAGCTCACAGAGATAGTAAAAAGATCAGTGGTAGCCAGAGATTTTTGTAGAGGAAAAAGGATGAGTAGAAGAATACAGTGAATTCTTAGAGCAGGAAAACTTCTATATGATATTGTAATATGGATAGATCAGCCCTGCAGGCGTAGTACATAAGGTCAGTGGTTTACAAACCTGGTTCCTTCTTGCCATGCCCCACCCACAGCCCCACTGTGTGTGAACCAAGAGAGTTGGAAGGCCTTCTGCAAATGGACCCATTCCACCTGAATCTCCATGACATATTGGACTTCTCCATATAATTTCATTTGGAAAGAAACTTGAGCATATAAATAAAATGTTTGGAAACCACCATGCTATGAGACCAGCATGTGCTGTCTAGTTCTTATGCTCTACAACAGTAAGATTTCAGGGCATTAAGACTTTGCTCCAGGATTCTGTCATTCTGCCAAGGTTCTGTGGCTGGGTTCTAAAGGAGCTTGCCTGGCTTAGAACTGCAAGTGACTCAAGTGTCATGGAGAGCACCAGCAAAGCCTTAGGGCCCATCCCTGGGCTCCTGGGTTCTCTTCCACTATGACGTCAGCTTCCGTTCTTCCTTTCTTATAGACAATTTTACATTTCAAGGAAATCAGAGCCCTTAATAGTTCAATGAGGTCACTTTGCTGAGCACAATCCCATACCCTTCAGCCTCTGCTCCACAGAGCCTAAGCAAAAGATAGAAACTCACAACTTCCTTCTTTTGTTATCTGGAAATTATCCCAGGGTCTGGTGCCTACTCAGCATATTCAAGGAAGGTCTTACCTCATCCTTCCTTGATTGTGACCCTGCCCAGGCTCTCTGCTCCCTATAAAAGGCATGCAGAGCTACCAGAGGAACAGAGAGGTTGAGAACGTCCCAGAAACCTTCACTTCTCATGCTGAAGCTCACACCCTTGCCCTCCAACATGAAGGTTTCTGCAGCACTTCTGTGCCTGCTACTCATGGCAGCCACTTTCAGCCCACAGGGACTTGCTCAGCCAGGTAAGACTTCTCCCTCCTTAAGGGGAGACCAAAAGAGGAATTAAGAAGAGCCATTATGTCACAGCTCATTAGGAATAGAACCAGAACTAAAGGCTCAGGTCACTGAGGCTGGTTCCCTTGATCTTTCCTGACCCCAGTTTTGGGAGCAGAGAGTGAAGTCGCTACAGCAACAACCCTCCTATTGTTTGGGGAAATGATGCAGGAGGAAGAACTGTTTCTCACTGTGGGTGTGAAGGACATTTCAGGCAGTAGTTGAGAGGAAGAAACTATTGCTTGAAGCTTCAAATTTTGGTCATGGTTCAGTGTACATTCCAGAACAGTGGTTGTGTAAAGAGGATAAGGACCCAGAGGAATCTCAACGTATGGCATAGGCTAGCTCTAAAGCCCATGAGGATGAAGGACTGGGAAGCAAGGTGTTGGAACTTATGTTCCCAGTGTCAGAAGTGTTGGGTTAGTAGACAAGGACTAGCTTGTTACTCAAAATGTTTCCATACCCAGTCAACAATGAGGGGCCCCATAGTTCAATAGAGGAAACAGACTCACAGGTAACATTTTATCTCTGGGATCTGGACTAAGACACTGAACTTAGGATGGTGATTTCTTGGTCTTCTCCTCTTTTCCTTACAAATGCACACTTACAGTGGGTCCTAAATGTCTCATTCTTTGCAAAATTTCTTTCAGATTCAGTTTCCATTCCAATCACCTGCTGCTTTAATGTGATCAATAGGAAAATTCCTATCCAGAGGCTGCAGAGCTACACAAGAATCACCAACATCCAGTGTCCCAAGGAAGCTGTGATGTGAGTGGACAGTGCCTGGCACCCCCATTCAAAAGTTCTGATGGACAACATAGAGAAGTCAGGATTCATGTCCACATGAGTCGGATGCATATAACATCTATCCAAAGGACCCCTCTACCCCATAGAGAAGCTCAGCCCGTGAGAAGGAGTCCATAACTGCTCTAGGATTCCCTTCTAGGGGCTTGGTGAAACTATCCCAATACCTTTAGCCAGGAACCTGGAGGGTTTCACCTGGACAGCAAGAGCAGAGCTTCCTTCTGGAGCTTCTTCCTCCCACTCTTTCCCTCCCTTCTCTCCCGGGTCTGGGTCCTTCACCTAAGGACCAAGGGCGGATCAGGTCTAGGGACCAATGGCCCACGGTCCTGGGTAGGATCTTCAAAATGTTCCATCTAATTGTGCCCTCTCTCCCCCACAGCTTCAAGACCAAATGGGGCAAGGAGGTCTGTGCTGACCCCAAGGAGAGATGGGTCAGGGATTCCATGAAGCATCTGGACCAAATGTTTCAAAATCTGAAGCCTTGAGCCTTCATACCTGGACTGAGAGTCAGAGCCTGAAGAAAACCTTATTTATTTTCCCCAACCTTCCCCAGGTGCAGTGTGACATTATTTTATTATAACATCCACAAAGAGATTATTTTTAAATAATTTAAAGCATAATATTTCTTAAATAATATCTAATTACATTTAAGTTATTGATGTTTTAACGCTATCTGCCATACATCCCAGTGAATGTAAAATACAAAATCCTGGTGATGTGTTTTTTGTTTTTGTTTTTGTTTTCCTATGAGCTCATTAAGTTCATGGCAAAATGTCATTGTTCTCCCTCCTACCTGTCTGTAGCGTTGTGGGGTCCTCCAATGGATCATCAGGGTGAAACACTTTGGCATTCTTTGGCAATCAGTCCTCCTATAAGTCAAATGTGTGCTTTGTACTGCTGTTGTTGAAATTAATGTTACTGTACATAACTATGGCGTTTTGGAAAAAAATTTTCAGAAAGAAAAATATATGTACTTTAAAACTACTTAGTCTTATTCTTCTTGGGATAACATTTAGCTGGGAGTGAGTTTTGGGCATCATGGGTGACAGTTTGGGCATGGAGGGACCATTATTCAGGAATGTCTTTTGGCCATGCTGAGCTCAACCGAGGTTCCCAGAGAACTTGGTGGGACCAGGCCAGGATGTTCCAACTCTTTGACTCTAGTCCCTAACTTCAGCAGCCTTTATTCACTAGCCTCTCTACTGCCTTTTCTTGTGACACCTACCTTTGCACAAAGTCTCTCTCCTGATCTCTTGCAATGATCTTTAAACTTTTCTCCATAATCCCAGGGTTTTCTCCATCTAATTAATTCTCAAACCAAGTAATATTTCACACCAGTTAGAATGGTGATCATTAAAAAGTCAGGAAACAACAGCTGCTGGAGAGGATGTGGAGAAATAGGAACACTTTTACACTGTTGGTGGGACTGTAAACTAGTTCAACCATTGTAGAAGACAGAGTGGCGATTCCTCAAGGATCCAAAACTAGAAATACCATTTGACCCAGCAATCCCATTACTGGGTATATACTTAAAGGATTATAAATCATGCTGCTATAAAGACACATGCACATGTATGTGTGCACTATTTATTGTGGCACTATTCAAAATAGCAAAGACTTGGAACCAACCCAAATGTCCATCAATGATAGACTGGATTAAGAAAATGTGGCACATACGCACCATGGAATACTATGCAGCCATAAAAAAGGATGAGTTCATGTCCTTTGTAGGGACATGGATGAAGCTGGAAACCATCATTCTCAGCAAACTATCGCAAGAACAGAAAACCAAATACCGCATGTTCTCACTCATAGGTGGGAATTGAACAATGAGATCACTTGGACACAGGAAGGGGAACATCACACACCAGGTCCTATTGTGGGGAGTGGGGAGAGGGGAGGGATAGCATTAGAAGATATACCTAATGTAAATGACGAGTTAATGGGTGCAGCACACCAACATGGCACATGTATACATATGTAACAAACCTGCACATTGTGCACATGTACCCTAGAACTTAAAGTATAATATAAATAAATAAATATTCCAGGAGTGAATCTGGGCCTAAGAGGAAACTAGATGTCTATAACCCAGGTCCACTCAGGGCTTTTATCGAAGGTGAGTCTTCAACACGACTGGCGTTAGGGATGGTGTGTGTGATAGATAGCAAATGCACAGGGTTCTTCAGGGCTGCTGCAGGAGGGCGAGGAGGGTAGTGGGACAGAGGGAGGAGTCCCATCCAGCCAGACTCCGAAAAGATGGAGGAGTTAGGGTTTTAGCAAGAAAGGTTGGAACCAGATTGCAGAGGTTCTTGAATTTCAGATTGGGAATTTAGCAGGTAATAAGGACTCACTAAAAATTTTGAAATTGCAGCGAAGAAGAGTAGCCCATTCAGAGGCAAGCATAAGGAAGAATAACCTGTCATCTAAGTGCAGGATCGAGTGAGGAGGGAGGGCCTGATAGCAGGAGGCTGAAGTGGTGCAGGGGAGATCATGAGGACCTGAAACAGGGTGGTAGTGGGGGTGAAGTTGGGAAGAATGAGTCAGACAGACTTGATATCATATGCAAAGCAACTATTTAAAGGGTTAGTAGTCTGAGGCACAGAGTTAATTAGTCTCTGCTATGCTCTAAATGTTTGTGTCCCTCCAAAATTCACATGAAAATCTAATCCTCATTTTGGTGGTATTAAGAGGTGGGGGCTTTAGGAGGTGATTAGATCATGAAGGTGCCATCCTTATGAATGGGATTGGTGCTCTTGTAAGCAAGGCTTGAAGGATCCTATTTTTTGCTTCCATCATGTGAGGACACCTAGAAACCTCCATTTATGAGGAGAAGGCCCTTGTAGGACACCAAATCTGCTGGTAGTTTGATCTTGGATTTTCTAGCCTACAGTACTATAAACAATAAGTTTCTCTTGTTTATATATTATCTAGTCTAAGGTATTTTGTTATAGCTGCCCAAAAGGATTGACATAGTCTCCATCACTCTATCCCCAACCCCAATCCCAAGAACTTGCAAGCATGCATTTAAAGGCATGGGACCTCTTCTTTTTGAGAGCCTCTTAAGGTCAAGATTCCCCTGTACTTAGTGAGCTTAGCTGAATCCTCTTACAAACATGAGACCCGCCATATTGAGCCATACATACCAGATCTTATTATTCTTCCAGCTTATTGGAAAAACACGTCTAAGGCAAACAAATTTATTGTACTGTTGAACCAACTCTGCAGGGCTTACTGTTAATGTTCATGTAAAGAAGTCACAATTCCAGTACATTTGGAAGCATAGAAAGGAAAAAGACTTGGGTTCTGCTCCTGAAAGTAACCTTAACTCTCTTGGTCACCTAGGGTGACATAATTTTTCCCTTCAGCATTAAGATGCCCCATCCAAAAATCAGGATCATACTGTGTCACAGGCAGGAAGTGAGGAGATCTAGCAGATGACTACACAAGTCCCTCCAGCTCTAGAGCCATGTCTCTTAGAAACAAGGTCATGTTTGTTGTCTGGGGTAGAGTGGGGAGATAAAGTTCCTAGGATTAAAACCATAAAGGCAGCCGGGGCCTAGCTTATTGGAAAAACACATCTAAGTCAGATACTCCTTATTTGGAGACAAGCTTTCCATTAAAGTTCAAAGTAGTACACCCACAGTTCCAGGGGCAATAAAGCAGCTAAGTGTCAGATGGACTAGAGGGGCACCTCCCAGGCAGAGTTCACAAAAAAGTTCCATCCAACTCTAACCTCTTTCTTCAATAGCTTCAAGGCCAACTGTGCACAGATTTGTGGGTCCTGGGTTTCATGAAATCCTGGACCACAAATTCCAAATTCTAAAGGCATGAAGACTCACACAAAACTGACACCAGGCCACAGGAAAAAGACACAAATTTGTTTGCTGTTCTCAAATTTTACCCAGCTGCACTTTGGGATTATGTCATTACATTTCAAATGACAATGAGTATAATACATCTTAAGTAACATGTCATCTTATTTAAGTGATTGTTGTTTTATGTGCCCTGACTTGAATATTTGTGTTTTAAAAATCCACATCCTTCCATAAACTGGTTCAGATCTGTAAGCCCTGCTATGCTGTCTTGTAAACTGGGAGCAAGACCTGGAAAGGTCACTCAGAGCTGACATACATCCTCTTAGGCTCACCTCGGTTTCACCCTCAGCTAAGGCAGACTATTTGTGGCAGTCCATGACTCACTTGGTTCACTCAATATCTGCTTTCTGCCTCTTCTCACTTCTCACTTGCTGCCCCAGGCTTCTCCTGGGTGTCATCTTGGGTCAGGAGTTGACTCTGCTGCACACTTGTCCAAGGCTCAGAAGTGTAGAAGAGCGAACATTTTGCGTGGTAACCTTCCACGGTGAAGTGTGAAGGCAGATGTTCAAATGCTTCTGCCTTCCCTTTTTCCAGTGGTTAATTCTGCGGGTCATTCTGTGGGCTTCTCAGGTTGTCCTGGGAGAATAAGTTCCCACTGTCCACAATGTTGACCTTGCTAATGCAAATTGTATTGGCTTCTGTTCCTTCCTAATCTCATTCTGCTGCCTCCTCAGTCCTGAAGCCTGAGGTCCCTTCCCAAGTAAACCATTTGCACACAGGTCCTCACCTCAATCTCTATTTTATTGATTCATTTTTTAAGGAAATAAATTTCATTTGCAATTTCATCAAAGAATACAATTTTGGAGTTAAAGAAAATGCAAGACTTGTACACTGAAAACTACAAAACATCACTGAAAGAAATTAAAGATTTAAATAAATGGAAAGACATCTCATGTTCATGGACTGGAAGACGTAATAGCATCAAGATGCCAAGACTTTCCATATTGAACTATAGATTCAGCACAATCCCTATCAAAATCCCAGCTGCCATTTAAAAAAATTTATTATTTTTGTACATGAATTAGTTCTTTCATGGTGATTTCTGAGATTTTGGTGTACCCATCACCTGAGCAGTGTATGCTGTACCCAGTGTGTAATCTTTTATCCCTTATCCGCCTCCCACATTTTCCCCCAAGTCCCCAAAATCCATTGTATCATTCTTATGCCTTTGCATCCTCATAGCTTAGCTCTCACTTATGAGTGAGAACATACGATATTTAGTTTTTTATTTCTAAGTTACTTCACTTAGAATAATGATTTCGAATTCCATCCAGGTTGCTGTGAATGCCATTATTCCATTCCTTTTTATAGCTGAATAGTGTTCCATGGTATAAACACACACACACATATATTATATGTGTATCATACTACATACACACACACACACACACACACACACACCCCACGGTTTATTTGTCCACTTGATTGATCGACATTTGGGCTGGTTCCATATTTTTGCAATTGAGAATTGTGCTGCTATAAACATGCACATGCAAGTATCTTTTTTGTAAAATAACTTCTTTTCCTTTGGGTAGATACCCAGCAGTGAGATTGCTGGTAGTTCTGCTTTCAGTTCTTTAAAGAATCTCCACACTGTTCCCAAAGTGATTGTACTAATTTACTTTCTCACCATCGGTGTAAAAGTGTTCCCTTTTCAATACATCCACACCAATGTCTATTTTTTATTTTTTTATTTTTTGATTATGGCCATTCTTACAGGAGTAAGTTGATATCGCAGTATGGTTTTGATTCGCATTTTTCTGATCATTAGTGATGCTGAGCATTTTTTATATGTTTGTTGGCCAGTTGTATAACTTCTTCTGAGAATTGCCTATTCATGTCCTTAGCCCACTTTTTGATGGGATTGTCTGTATTTTCCTTGCTGATTTGTTTGTGTTCCTTGAAGATTCTGGATATTAGTCCTTGTTGGATGTATAGATTGCAAAGATTTTCTCGCACTCTGCGGGTTGTCTGTTTACCCTGTTGATTGTTTCTTTTGCTGTGCAGAAGCTTTTTAGTTTAATTGAGTCCCATCTATTTATCTTTGTTTTTGTTGCATTTGATTTTGGGTTCTTGGTCATGAAGTCTTCATCTAAGTCAATGTATAGAATAGTTTTTCCAATGTTATCTTCCAGAATTTTTATGATTTCATTTCTTAGATTTAAGTCCTTGATCCATCCTGAGTTGATTTTTTTTTTTAAAAGGTGAGAGATGAAGATCCAGTTTCATTCTTCTGCATGTGACTTGCCAATTACCCTGGAACTATTTGTTGAATAGGGTGTCCTTTCCCCACTTTATGTTTTTGTTTGCTTTGTCAAAAATCAGTTGGCTGTAAGTATTTGATTTTGTTGCTGGGATCTCCATTCTGTTCCATTGGTCTACATGCCTATTTTTATACCAGTTCCATACTGTTTTGGTGATTATGGCCTTATAGTATAGTTTGAAGTAGAGTAATGTGATGCCCCCAGATTCATTCTTTTTGTTTAGTCTTGCTTTGGCTATGTGGGCTCTTTTTTAGGTACATATACGTTTTAAGATAGCTTTTTCTAGTTTTATGAAGAATGATGTTGGTATTTTGATGGTGATTGCATTGAATTTGTAGATTGCTTTTGGCAGTATGGTCATTTTTCACAATATTGATTCTACTCATCCATGAGCATGGGATATGTTTCCATTTGTATCTTCTATGATTTATTGCAGCAATGTTTTGTAGTTTTCCTTGTAGAGGTCTTTTACCTCCTTGGTTAAGTATATTAGCAAGTATTTTGGGTTTTTGGGCAGCTATTGCAAAAGGGGTTGAGTTCTTGATTTGATTATCAGCTTGGGCACTATTAGTGTTTAGAGGGGCTACTGATTTGTGTACATTAATTTTATACCCTTAAACTTTGCTGAATTTGTTTACCAGTTATAGGAGCTTTCTGGATGAATCTTTAGGGTTTTCTAGGTATATGATCATGTCATCACCAAACAGCAACAGTTTGATTTTCTCTTTACCAGTTTGGATGCCCTTTATTTTTTTTTTTCTTGTCTGATTGCTGTGGCTAGAACTTCCAGCAATATGTTGAATGGAAGTGGTTACAGTGACCATCCTTATTTTGTTCCAGTTCTGTAGGGGAATGCATTCAACTTTTCCCCATTCAGTATAATGTTGGCTGTGGGTCTGTCATAGGTGCCTTTTATTGCCTTAAGATATGTCCCTTCTATGCTGATTTTGCTGAGGGTTTTAATCATAAAGGGATACTGGGTTTTGTCCAATGGTTTTTTCTGTGCCTATTGAGATGATCATTTGGTTTTTGTTTTTAATTCTGTTTATGTGGTGTATCACATTTGTTGACTTGTGGATGTTAAACCATTCCTGCAGCTCTGGTATGAAACCCACTTGATCATAATGGATTATCTTTTTGATATGCCATCCGATTCTGTTAGCTAGTATTTTGTTTAGGATTTTTGCATCAATATTCAGCAAGCATATTTGTCTATAGTTTTCTTTTGTTGTCATGTTTTTTCCTGGTTTTGGTATTAGGGTGATACTGGCTTCATAGAATGATTTAGGGAGGATTCCCTCTTTCTCTATCTTGTGGAATAGTGTCAATAGGATTGGTACCAATTCTTCTTTGAATGTCTGATATAATTCAGCTGTGAATACATCTGGTCCTGAACTTTTTTTGTTGGTAATTTTTAATGATCATTTCAATCTTGCTGCTAGTTATTGATCTGTCCAGAGTTTCTATTTCTTCCTGGTTTAATCCAGAGGATTGTATATTTCCAGGAATGTATCCATCTCCTCTAGGTTTTCTAGTTTCTGTGCATAAAGCCATTCATAGTAACCTTAAATGATCTTTTATATTTCTGTGGTATCAGTTGTAATATCTCCTGTTTCATTTCTAATTGAGCTTATCTAGATCGTCTCTCTTCTTTTCTTGGTTAATCTCTCTAATGGTCTATCAATTTTATTTATCTTTTCAAAGAACCAGCTTTTTATTCTATTTATCTTTTGTATTTGTTTGTTTGTTTCACTTTCATTTTATTCTGCTCTGATCTTGGTTATTTCTTTTCTTCTGCCAGGTTTGGATTTGATTTGTTCTTGTTTCTCTAGTTCCTTAAAGTGCGACATTAGATTGTCTGTTAGTGCTCTTTCAGACATTTTTTTTTAATATAGGCATTTAATGCTATGAGCTTTCCTGTTAGTACCGCTTTTGCTGTATCCCAAAGGTTTTGATAGGTTGTGTCATTATCATTGTTCAGTTCAAAGATGTAAAAAATTTTCAAATTGATTTCATTGTTGACCCAACAATCATTCAGGAGTATGTTATTTAATTTCCATATATTTGCATGGTTTTGAGAATTCCTTTTAGAGTTGATTTCCAATTTTATTCCACTTTGGTCTGAGAGAGTACTTGATATAATTTCAATTTTCTTAAATGTGTTGAGACTTGTTTTGTGGCCCATCATAATGTCTACCTTGGAGAATGTTCCATGTACTGATGAATAGAATGTATACTCTGCAGTTGTTGGGTAGAATGGTCTGTAAATATCCCTTAAGTCCATTTGCTCTAGGGTATAGTTTAAGTCCATTTCTTCTTTGTTGACTGTCTGTCTTGATGACCTGTCTAGTGCTGCCAGTGAAGTATTGAAGTCCCCCACTACTATTGTGTAGTTTTCTCATTTCTTAGGTCTAGTAGTAATTGTTTTATAGATTTGGGAGCTCCAGTGTTAGATGTGTATGTATTTAGGACTGTGATATTTTCCTCTTGGACTAGTCCTTTTATCGTTATATAATGTCTCTTTTTGTCTTTTTTAACTGCTGTTGCTTCAAAATTTGTTTTGTCTGATATGAAAATAGCTACTCCTGTTTGCTTTTGGTGTCCATTTGCATGGAATATCTTCTTCCACCCCTCTGTCTTAAGCTTATGTGAGTCCTAATGTGTCAGGTGAGTCTCCTGAAAACAGCAGATACTTGGTGAATTCTTATCCATTCTGCCATTCTGTATTTGTTAAGTGGAGCATTTAGGCTATTTACATTCAATGTTAGTATTGAGATGTGAGGTACTATTCTATTCATAATGTCATTTGTTGCCTGAACACCTTTTTTTTTTTTTTCATTGTGTTATTGTTTTACAGGTCCTGTGAGATTTACGCTTTCAGGAGATTCTAGTTTGGTGTATTTTGAGGATTTATTTCAAGATTTAGAGCTCCTTTTAGCAGTTCTTGTAGTGCCAGCTTGGCAGTGGCAAATTCTCTCAGCATTTGTTTGTCTGGAAAAGACTATCTTGCCTTCATTTATGAAGCCTAGTTTTGCTGGATACAAAATTCTTGGCTGATAATTGTTTTGTTTAAGGAGGCTAAAGATAGAATCCCAGTCCCTTCTAGCTTATAGGGATCCTGCTGAGAAATCTGCTGTTAATCTGATAGATTTTCCTTTATAGGTTACCTGGTGCTTTTGCCTCACAGTTCTTAAGAGTCTTTCCTTTCTCTTGACTTTAGATAATCTGATGACTATGTGCCAAGGTGATGGTCTTTTTACAATGAATTTCCCAGGTGTTCTTTGAGTTTCTTTTATTTGGATGTCTGAATCTCTATCAAGTCTGAGGAAGCTTTCCTCAAATATGTTTTCTAAACATATTTGGGGAACATATTTCTAAACATTCCCTCAAATATGTTTTCTAAACTTTTAGATTTCTCTTCTTCCTTGGGAACATCAATTATTCTTAGATTTGGTCTTTTGACATAATCCCAAACTTCTTACAGCCTATGTTCATTTTTTAAATTCTTTTTTCTTCATCTTAGTTGGATTGGGTTAATTTGAAAGCCTTGTCTTCAAGTTCTGAAGTTCTTTCTTCTTCTTGTTTGATTCTACTGCTGAGACTTTCCAACACATTTTGCATTTCTATAACTGTGTCCTTCATTTCCAGAATTTGTGATTGTGGTTTATGTATGCTACCTATTTCACTGGAGATTTTTCCATTCTTATGCTGTATCTTTTTTTTTTTAATATTTCTTTAAGTGGGACTTCACCTTTCTCTGATACCTCCTTAATTAGCTTAATAATTGACCTTATGAATTCTTTTTCTGGCAATTCAGAGATTTCATTCTTGGTTTGGATCCATTGCTGGTGAGCTAGTGTGATCTTTTGGGGGTGTTAAAGAGCCTTGTTTTGTCATATTGCCAGAATTGTTTTTCTAGTTCCTTCTCATTTGGGTAGGCTGTGTCAGAGGGAAGATGTAGGGCTCAAGGACTGCTGTTCAGATTATTTTGTCCTACGGAGTGTTCCCTTGATTTGGTGCTTTTTCCTCTCCCCTAAGGATGAAGCTTCCTGAGAGCCAAACTGTAGTGCTTATTATTTCTTTTCTGGATCTAGCCACCCAGCAGAGCTAGTGGGCTCTGGACTGGTACTGGGGAGTGTCTGCAAAGAGTCCTGTGATGTGATCTGTCTTCAGGTCTCTCAGCCATGGATACCAGTACCTGCTCCAGTGGAGGTAGCATGGAAGTGAAGTGGACTCTGTGAGGGTTCTTGGTTGTATATTTTTTAAGTGCCTAAATCATTGTTTTATACTGTCAATATCTGTTTCCCTTCTGTTTGGTCAACACCTGGATCTCAAAAGGCAAGTTCACTAGAGTCATGGCCAGGAACTCAGTTGGGTACTCGGTTGGCATGTTCTCCAGGGTTGGGGCTAACATTAGGATTGGGGACTTATCCAGCATGGTCTTTGGAGCCAGGACTGGGGCTGACATTGCAGACTCAGTCAACATGCTTGGTAGGTTTGGGTTTAAGAGGACAACCCACAAATCAGAACCAACAAGGCTGGGGCCAAGTGAGCCACATAACTAGGAGAATGAAGACACAGAAATGGATTGATCAAATAATGGAAATGGAAATGTATCAAAGATAATGGAAGTCAAGGCACTCAATGTTGAAGAATCTTCTATAAAAAATACAGAAAATTAGAAGACAAAAAAATATATATATATACCCTGAGCTGTTGGCCTGGAATTGGAGGTGAACTCATTGTTCATTAACTTATTAGAGGTAAACGCATGGTTTTGAATATAGATAGGTAGGTGGATGGAAGGAAGGAAAGAAGGAAGGCAGGAAGGAAGAAAGGAAATGGTGATTGGTGGGAACACATAAACATATGTTTACTAGTTATGCTCACTGAGAAAGCCTAGAAAGAATGACACATGGGGTGGTAATGTGCACTTCAGTGCCCAGTTTCTAAATACTATCCCCCACTATAGAAACAAGAGCTCCTGAGATAAGTGGCTGACTCCAGAACTAGATCATTCTATCATGTCAAAGAGAAAGGGAGTACTCAAAGAAAGATAGAGATGTGTCAAAAACATTTAAGAACCAATCTGGGTTGGGCACAGTGGCTCATGGCCAGGTTTGGTGGTTCATGTCTATAATCCCAGCAACTTAGAAGGACAAGGCGGGAGGATCACTTGAGGCCAGGAGTTCGAGAAAAGCCTGGCCAACATGGTGAAACCCCATCTCTACTAAAAAAAACTGCAAAAAGTAGACAGGTATGGTGATGCACGCATGTAGTCCCAGCTACTGAGGAGGCTAAGGCAGGAGAATCGCTTGAACCTGGGAGGCAGAAGCTGTAATGAGCTGAAATCGTGCCACTGCACTCCAGCCAGCCTGGGTGACAGAGTGAGACTCCGACTCAAAAAAAAAAAAAAAAAAAAAAAAGACCCAATCTGAAGAGTCTCACACTGGCCAATTTGGGATAATTTGATCACCAAAACAAATACTTTTTTTTATTACATAATAATTTATTTTAGCCCATTGAATAAAATCAAAGAAGGTAAAGCTTTACCTTAGAATAAAATGCTAACCAATGCATATAGAAGGAATGGTGAAGTTAGAAAATCACTAGTTTCTAACCATCAGGGTAAAAATTGATTCAGGCAAGAATCATCTATGGATACTAAAACTCATGGGTGAAAATTTAGCTATTGACATAGCTTCAAAGTATCTCCCCACAACATAATTAATAACATGAATTAATAAGGACAAACATTTATTAATTAACATATATAATTAAGAGAAGAGAAGAGAACTGTAGACAACATTTTAACCAAGTAATAAAAGCTAACAACACCAGTAATGGGGCAAATCAGCCTGAATATCTCTCGATAATGGTGCACTGAGAAGGACACAGCATTACTTCAATTACTTTCCTGCCAAAAATACATCAACTGAATCCAATCATGAGAAAACAACAGGCAAATCAAACTGAGGGAGATTCTGCTAAGTAACTGGTCTTACTGTTACTTAAGGTCACAAAATATAAGGAAAGACTGAGCAACTATTTCATATTGATGGAAACTAAAGAGACATGACAGCTAAAAATGTCACATGATCTTGGATTGGATCATGAACCTGTGAAGGATATGATTAGGACAATGAAAAAAGCCTTAATGAAATATTTGGATCAGATGGTGATATTAAACTGATGTTAATTTCCTGATTTTGATATTTTTTATGCTGTTGTTCTCTAGTAGAGTATCTTTGTTTTCAGGAAATACACTGAACTATTAAGGTATAATTAGGCATTCTGTCTACAGTCTAATCTCAAATGGTTCAAGACACAAAACCCTTCCTTTAAAGATAGAGCGATAGATCATTCTATATCACGTATTTATGTATGTGTATATTTGTGAGTGTGTGGGGGGGGTGGTGGAGCATGTAACACCAGATGCTCCACATCTGGTATTGCAACACTTGATATTGTTGTTCTTTTAAAAAAACTAGCCATGCAGCCATAAAAAAGGATGAGTTCATGTCCTTTGCAGGGACATGGATGAAGCTGGAAGCCATCATTCTCAGTAAACTAACACAGGAACAGAAAACTAAACTCTTCATGTTCTCACTCATAAGTGGGAGTTGAACATTGAGAACACAAAGACGCGGAGAGGGGAACAACACACACCAGGGCCTTTAGGGGGTGGGTGGGCTAGGGGAGGAAGAGCATTAGAAGAAATACCTGATGTAGATGACGGGTTGATGGTTGCAGCAAACCACCGTGGCATGTGTATACCTATGTAACAAACCTGCATGTTCTGCACATGTATCCCAGAACTTAAAGTACATTTTTTTTTAAAAAAAAATGATCACTATCATTATGCACATAGTTCCATCTCATATGGTTTCAAATTGCATTTTGCTCATGAATAATGAGGTTGAGCACCTGTTCTAATGTTTGGTAGATATTCTGTTTTATAAAGTTCAAGACCATATCTTTTGTCATTTTATTTGGGGTTGTCTGTCTTTTCATTATGAATTAGAAGTATTTTCGGCATTCCAGATCGAAACCCTTTGACAGGCATAAGAATTGAAATATCTTCTCATAATCTGTGATTTGCCTGTGTACTCCCTTAAAGATGCTTTTTGATAAAAAGACAAAACAAGTTCACAATTTTAATATAGTCCATTTATCATGTTCCTTCCTGATTTATACTTTTGTTTTCTGTTTAAGAAAACTTTTTAAAACCTAATGTCATTAAGGTATTCTCTTATGATATTTTCCAGAAGCTTCGTTTCTTTTTCTGTTCACGTTTAGAGCTACAATCTACCTGGAATTCATTTTTGTTTGTGCTGAAAGATAGGAATCACGATTATATTCTTTCCTATAAACATCTGATTGACCCAGCATCTGTTATTTAAAAGACAATTTTTCCTAACTTCCTTAGAATGCAAACTTTGTTATAAATCTAATGTCCATATATGTATGATTCCATTTCCGTACCCTCTAATCTGTTCCCTTGGTATAGTTTTTATTCTTGGAGTAATGGTATATGTTTTAATGACTATAACTTTATAATAAGTATTAATATCTGGCAGCATAAGTTATACATCTTTGTTCTTTATGATTGTCTTGATGATTTTTGGCTTTGTATTTCTCCTTATATAAAGTTTAGAATAAGCTTATCAATTTCCATGAAATACTTGCTTGGATTTTAACTGAGATTACGTTGCATTTGTGGGGGAATTGACAACTTTATTATTCTGATTCTTCCAATTTGTGTGCATGCCATATCCCTCTGCTTATTCAAGTCTCTTGATTTCTCTTAGTAATGCTTAGTAGCTTCCGAGGTATTGCATGCGTCTTGTCAGGTTTATTCTTAGGTATTAAGGTTTTTATAAACTATTGCAAATCATGTCACTTATTAAATGTCATTTCTTAATGTTAGTTACATGTAAAAGTAAAATCAAGTTTTGTATTATTAATGAGCAATTGTGCTAAATTCACTCAATTGTTAATAGCTTATGTGTAGACTCTGAGATGTTTTTTATGAAACCCATGTTTCATGCAAAAATATGACAGTTTTATTCCATCCTTTACAATCGTGATAATTTCATTTCAGATTCTTACATCTCATTAACTAGGACCTCCAGTGCAATGTTGAATAAAAGTGAACTCCCTTGTCTCAGTCCTGCTTTCAAAGGGAAGTTTTCAATATTCTACTATTAAGTGTTATGTTGATGGAGGTATTTTGTATATGATCTTTATCAAATTAAGGAAGTTTCCTATATTTGTTTGTTTGCTTAGGGTTTTTTTTTTTTTCTTTTAGCTTTGAAATGGCTTTGAAACTCAATAAATGATTTTTTAATTCAAATGATCATATGATTTTTCTTTTTTTTTTTTTTGAGACGGAGTCTCGCTCTGTAGCCCAGGCTGGATTGCAGTGGCCGGATCTCGGCTCACTGCAAGCTCCGCCTCCCGGGTTCACGCCATTCTCCGGCCTCAGCCTCCCGAGTAGCTGGGACTACAGGTGCCCGCCACCTCGCCCGGCTAGTTTTTTGTATCTTTTAGTAGAGACGGGGTTTCATCGTGTTAGCCAGGATGGTCTCGATCTCCTGACCTCGTGATCCGCCCGTCTCGGCCTCCCAAAGTGCTGGGATTACAGGCTTGAGCCACCGCGCCCGGCCGATCATATGATTTTTCTACTTTATTTTATAATTGTGATAAAATACATTCATTGGTTTTTCCAATTTTAAAACAAGCGAGTATTTTAAAAGTCAAACCAACCTAGTTACAATGTATTGTTTTTTCAGATATTATTGGATTCCATTTGCTATTATTTTATTCAGTACTGTTACATCTATGCTCATGAAAGATATTGCCCTATAATTTTTCTTTCTTGAAAGTCTTTCTCAGGGTTTGGCCTCAACATTATAATGATCTTATAAAATAAACTGGACTGTGTTTCTTATTTAATTATTATCTGAAAATATTTTTATAAAAATTCATGTTTTTACTTCCTTTAGTACTTAGAAGTAAAGCATTCTGGAATTCACCTGTCAAAAAATTTAAATTACAGATTCTGTTAATTACTAGAATTGAAATATTAAAATGTTCTATCTTTCTTAGTTCTCTTTAATAAATTGTGTTTTTCTCACAATTTATCCATTTAATAAAATTTTAAAATATATTAATCTGAAGTTGTTCACAGTTTTTAAAATTATTTTGTAATATCTGTAGTCTCTGTAATATCTTCTTTTTGATCTTTGATATTGCTAAATTGTAACTTTTCGCTGTTGATTCCTTGATCAATCTTGCAAGGGGATTAACATTTTATTAATCTTTTCAAAGAGCAAACTTTTTGCATTGGCATTTTTCTTCATTGGATGTTTATTTTATATTTTTATTAATTTCTGCTTTTATTTTTCTTCCTATTTTGGATTTGATTTTCTACATTTTTTTGTAATTCTTGTGATGAATACTTAGGTTATTGATTTTAAGTTTTTCTTTTTCTTTTTTTTTTTTGTTATACTTTATGTTCTAGGATACATGTGCACAACGTGCAGGTTTGTTACATAGGTATACATGTGCCATGTTGGTGTGTTGCACCCATTAACTCATCATTTACATTAGGTATATCTCCTAATGCTATCCTTCCCTACTCCCCCCATCCCACAACAGGCCCCCGTGTGTGATGTTCCACTTCTGGTATCCAAGTGTTCTGATTGTTCAATTCCCACCTATGAAGTTTGTCTTTTTAATACATGCATTTAATTCTATGAACCTCTCTATTTTTCACTGGATAAAACCACTTTATCAACTGATCAAAGCACTTCATTTTGTTTCCTGATTTGAGGTTCAACCACTAAACACAGTTCACAGGAAAACACAATGACTACTTAACTAACTGCAATTACAAGAGTTACAAATCTCCCTAGTTGTTCATATAATACTTGTACAAATTCACACAACCATGTAGACCACTTAACTTAGTATGAACCAAAAGAGTAAACCATAGTCACGGCTAGAGTTTTGTAATAACAGAAGAGTGATTGTAACCTTATGAATATACTTTCAATATCACTTGGCTAGTAATTGTACTGTTTCCTCATTGCTCTGGGGTGGGTATGAAGGCTCTTAGGAGAGCAAACATCTATTTCTGTTCTGTATATCCCTCTCTCATTTCAAACTGTGTAAAATAACTATTGCCTCACCATGAACATTGGGGATTGGAAAGATAGTCCTACAATCTTCTTCATAGGTTTTGGCTTTTAGGCAAGCCAGCTGGTTTTTTCCAAAGTTTTCTTTTGAATGTTCAGATACTATTTCAATCCTAACTGTAGATTACTGTGTTTGTGAGGGTATCTAAGTGTCCATGTGATGGCAAGGACCACAAAGTAGTCCAGGAACACAGTAAGTACGTGTGTGTGTGTGTGTGTGTGTGTGTGTTGTGTGTGTGTTTCCAACTGAGCCTGGCTTTGAGATTTCATTTTGTTAGTGGACAGTTCTTTAATCAATACCAAAGACTCTGGAAAACTGTAGATTTTCTTTAGAGGTAGATAAAACAAATCAGGGGCTGGGCGTGGTGGCTCACGCCCGTAATCCCAGCACTTTGGGAGGCCAAGGCGGGTGGATCATGAGGTCAGGAGATCGAGACCATCCTGGCTAACACAGTGAAACCCCATCTCTAGTAAAAAAATGCAAAAAAATTAGCCGGGCGTGGTGGCGGGCGCCTGCAGTCCCAGCTACTCAGGTGGCTGAGGCAGGAGAATGGTGTGAACCCGGCAGGTGGAGCTTGCAGTGAGCCAAGATTGCGCCACTGCACTCCAGCCTGGGCGACTGAGCGAGACTCCGTCTCAAAAAAAAAAAAAAAAAAAAAAAAATCAGGCAGTTAAGTCAATTGAGGAAAAAAAGGGATTTTTCCATTTTTAGATAATATCACGACTAACAGTTGATTCTTTATTCTTGGTGCACATTTAACACTTCTACCTATTTTGGGAAATATTCAAATCTTCTTACCTGTCTCTCGGAAGAAACATATTTAAATTCAGCTTGTACTAACTACAGATAAAAGGAAAAAAGATATTAACATTTGTATTACAGCAGTGCCGTTCGCTTTCTGGATTTGTGACACACAACATCATGCATTCTAAGACAGAAGTTAATTTTATCAGTGTCACTAGTAATGTTAATTTAAAAAGATACAACAAGTTCAAAGCTTTTCTGAATATTTAAATCACTATGTTTTAAGACAGACTGGAATGTTACAAATGATTCTGTAAAATAATCATTTTTCTGAACATTCTCATCTTTTGGTTCTTCCTTTCTGAATCTACAGTGGGTACCTCCCCTCCTTCAGCAGTTTATCCAGGTGAGAATACTCGAATGCGAACTGAGAGGCCCAGTCACTCAAGGTCTCCTGCTGGGCAGGAGGGAGGTCAGAAAAGTCATCATGCTTGTCCTGCAGTGCTACCTTATCCAGGCAAAATGTGGCAGGGCCTCTGGATGTATCTCTTTCGGCAAAGATCCCGTGCGGCCCCTTGGCCCTTGGAACTTGCAATCTCTGGTCATGTTGAACACCTTGCCCTTTCTGGTGTGGCCATGAGAATGTGCAGGTCCGAAACCCCACTGAAGTACTGCAGCTCGGCAGGAGAGAAGTTGTACCTGTTGCCACCACATCTTTGGCAGCAAAGTTTAGGCCAGGCTAGGCAGGGCTCCCTGCTTTCTCCTCCCTCTCAATGAGTGAGTTGCTGCTCGTAATCTTTTTTGTTTTGTTTTGTTTTGTTTTTGAGACAAAGTCTCACTCTGTTGCCCAGGCTGGAGTACAATTGTGTGATCTCGGCTCACTGCAACCTCCACATCCTGGCTTCAAGCAATTCTCCTGCCTCAGCCTCCTGAGTAGCTGGGATTACAGGTGGCCACCACCACGTCCAGCTATTTTTGTATTTTTAGTAGAAACGGGGTTTCACCATGTTGACCAGGCTGGTCTCGAACTCCTGACCTCAGGTGATCCACCCGCCTTGGCCTCTGAAAGTGCTGGGATTACAAGCGTGAGTCACCGCACCCAGCCACCACTATGAATCTCTTAAACACAGCTTTTAAATCCCACACATTTTAATATGACACGTTTTCATCATAATTTATCTCAAAATATATTCTCATTTCCATTATGACTTCTTCTTTAATCTATGAGTTATTTAGACAAAATTGACTAAATTTTTAAGCTTTGAGGTATTATAAAAAGTAATCATTTTATTGTTGGTGTTAATTTAATTCCATAATGGTTAAAGAACACATTCTATGTGTTCAAACCTTTTCTATTTGTTGAGATTAGCTTTGTAGTCCAACATAGAGAGTCAGTTTGATAAATGTTCCACCTGTATTTGAAAAAATGTATATGCTGAAACTGTTGGTTACAGACATGTCAACTAAGTAAATTTTGTTTGTAATGTTGTTTTACTCTAATGACATTTTCAGAAAAAAGAAATGAAAACAACGAATTTGTTACTAGAATAACAATATTTCACTATGAGAAAATCTGAAGGGAAATGAGTCCAGTGGAAACACAGATCTTCAGGAAGTAAGCAAGAGCACTGTAAATGGTCAGGAGCAAGACAAGAAGCATCTCCTGTTCCTTTTCAACGTTGTTCTCAAGGTCCTAGGCAGTGCAATAAGGTAAGATAAAAAGAAACAGAGATGTAAGGATTAGAGAGAAAGAACTTAAAATGTCCTATGCAGGTAACATGATTCTATACATAGGAAATACAAGGAGATCTACAAAAACTACTAGAACTAAGTGAATTTCTCAAGATCACAGGAATTAAGCTAATACACAAGAATCACTTGACTTTTACTAATAAGAAATTAGAAATTAAAAATTTAAAAATCCATCTATTCTATCATCAAAAATATAACAAGAATAAGAATAAATTTAACAAAAGATGTGTAAGACCTCTATACTGAAAACTACCACACATACTCAAGGGACAATAAAGAAGGACCTAAATAAATGATGAGCTATATTACCACATTTATGGAGTAGAAGGTTCAATAATGTTAAGATGTCAATTTAGGATGGAGCTGGAGGCCATTATCTGTAGCAAACTAACACAGAGACAGAAAACCAAATACTTCATGTTCCCACTTATAAGTGGAAGCTAAATGATGAGAATACATGGTCGCATACAGGGAAGCAACACACACTGGGGCCTTTCAGAGGGAGGATCTGAAAGATCCTACCCATACTGGGTGGAAGGAGAGGATCAGGAAAAATAACTAATGAGTACCAGGCTTAATACCTGTGTGACATAATAATCTGTACAACAAACCCCCAAGACACAAGTTTACCTATGTAACAAACCTGCACTTGTATCCCTGAACTTAAAAGTTTTAAAAAAGTCAACATAATACCAATTAAGTCCCCACAGTCTTTTTTTTTTTTAATTTGTTCCAACTTTTATTTTAGGTTCAAGGGGTACATGTGTAGATTTGTTACATGGGTAAATTGCATATCGTAGATGTCTGGTGTACAGATTATTTTGTCACCCGAGTAATGAACATGTTAACCAATTGTTAGTTCTTCAAACTTCACCTTCCTCCCACCCTCGACCCTCAAATAGTCCCTGGTGTCTGTTGTTCCCTTCTTTGTGTTCACATGTACTCAATGTTTTCCTCCCACTTATAAGACAGAACAAGCAGTCTTCAGTTTTCTGTTTCTGTGCCAATTTTCTTAAAATAAATGACCTCCAGCTCCATCTCTGTTGCTGCAAAGAACATGATTTTATACTTTTTAATGGCTGTGTAGTAATCCATGGTGTATATGTACCAAATTTTCTTTTTAAAAAAATTTTACTTAACTTTAAGTTCTGGGATACATGTGTGGAACGTGCAGGTTTGTTACATAGGTTTACATGTGCCATGGTGGTTTGCTATGCCTATCAACCTGTCATCTAGGTTTTAAGCCCAGTATGCATTAGGTATTTGTCCTAATGCTCTCCCTTCCCTTGTCCCCAACTCCCTGACAGGCTCCGGTGTGTGATGATCCCCTCCCTGTGTCCGTGTGTTCTCACTGTTCGACTCCCACTTATGAGTGAGAACATGCAGTGTTTGGTTTTCTGTTCCTGTGTTAGTTTGCTGAGAATGATGGCTTCCACCTTCATTCATGTCCCTGCAAACGACATGAACTCATTCTTTTTTATGGCTGCATAGTACTCCATGGTGTATATGTGCCACATTTTCTTTATCCAGTCTATCATTGATGGGCATTTGGTTTGCTTCCAAATCTTGGTTATTTCAAATAGTGCTGCAATAAACCTATGTGTGCATGTGTCTTAATAGTAGAATGATTTATAATCCTTTGGGTATATACATAGTAATGGAATTGCTGGATCAAATGCTATTTCTGGTTCTAGATCCTTGAGGAATTGCTGCACTGTCTTCCACAATGGTTGAACTAATTTACACTCCCACCAACAGTGTAAAAGTGTTCCTGTTTCTCCACATCCTTTCCAGCATTTATTGTTTCCTAACTTTTTAATAATCACCATTCTAACTGGTGTGAGATGGTATCTCATTGTGGCTTTGACTTGCATTTCTCTGATGACTAGGGGTAATGAGCTTTTTTTAAAATATGTTTGTTGGCTGCATAAATGTCTTCTTTTGAGAAGTGTCTGTTCATATCCTTCATTCACTTTTTGTTGGGGCTTTTTTCTTTGTAAATTTGTTTAAGTTCCTTGTAGATTCTGGATATTAGACCTTTGTCATATGGGTAGACTACAAAATTTTTCTACCATTCTGTAGGTTGCCTGTTCATGTTGATGAGAGGTTTTTGTTTGTTTGTTTGTTTTGTTTTTTGGGTGTTTTTGTTTTGTTTTGTTTTTTGTTTTTTTGTTTTTTGTTTTGCTGTACAGAAGAAGCTCTTTAGTTTGATTAGATGCCATTTGTCAATTTTGGCTTTTGTTGAAATTCCTTTTGGTGTGTTAGTCATGAAGTCTTTGCCTATGCCTATATCTTGAATGGTATTGCCTAGGTTTTCTTCTAGGGTTTTTATGGTTTGGGGTTTTACATTTAAGTCTTTAAGCCATCTTGAGTTAATTTTTGTATAAGGTATAAGGAAGGGATCCAGTTTCAGTTTTCTGCATATGGCTAGCCAGTTCTCCAAGCACCATTTATTAAACAGGGAATCCTTTCCCCACTGCTTGTTTTTGTCAGATTTGTCGAAGATTAAATGGCTGTAGATGTGTGGTATTATTTTTGAGACCTCTGTTCTGTTCCATTGGTCCATATATCTGTTTCAGTAACAGTAGCATGCTGTTTTGGTTACTGTAGCCTTGTAGTATAGTTTGAAGTCAGGTAGCATGATGCCTCCAGCTTTGTTCTTTTTGCTTAGGATTGTCTTGGCTATGCAGGTTCTTTTTTGATTCCACATGAAATTTAAAGTAGTTTTTTCTAATTCTGTGAATAAAGTCAATGGTAGTTTAATGGGAATAGCACTGAATCTATAAATTACTTTGGGCAGTGTAGCCATTTTCACGATATTGATTCTTCCTATCCGTGAGCATGGAATGTTTTTCCATTTGTTTGTATCCTCTCTTACTTCCTTGAGCAGTGGTTTGTAGTTCTCCTTGAAGAGGTCCTTTATGTCCCTTGTAAGTTGTAAAGTTGTATTGCTAGGTATTTTATCCTCTTTGTAGCAATTGTGAATGGGAATTCACTTGTGATTTGACTCTCTGCTTGCCTATTGTTGGTGTATAGGAATGCTTGTGATTTTTGCACATTGAAATTGTGTCCTGAGACTTTGCTGAAGTTGCTTATGAGCTTAAATAGTTTTTGAGCTGAGATGGTAGGGTTTTCTTTTTCTTTCTTTTTTTTTTTTTTTTTTTTTTTTTTGAGATGGAGTCTCCTTCTGTTGCCCAGGCTGGAGTGCAGTGGCCGGATCTCAGCTCACTGCAAACTCCGCCTCCTGGGTTTACACCATTCTCCTGCCTCAGCCTCCCAAGTAGCTGGGACTACAGGTGTCCGCCACCACACCTGGCTAGTTTTTTGTATTTTTTTAGTAGAGACAGGGTTTCACCATGTTAGCCAGGATGGTTTCGATCTCCTGACCTCATGATCCGCCTGTCTCAGCCTCCCAAAGTGCTGGGATTACAGGCTTGAGCCACTGCGCCTGGCCAACAGTGGGGTTTTCTAAATATACAATCGTGTCATCTGCAAACAGAGACAATTTGACTTCCTCTCTTTCTATTTTAATACTTTTTATTTCTCTCTCTTGCCTAATTGCCCTGGCCAGAACTTCCAATACCATGTTGAATAGGAGTGGTGAGAGAGAGCATCCTTATCTTGTGCTGGTTTTCAAAGGGAATGCTTCCAGCTTTTGCCCATTCAATATGACATTGGCTATGGGGTTTGTCACAAATAGCTCTTACTGTTTTGAGATATGTTCTATCAACACCTAGTTTATTGAGAGTTTTTACCATGAAGGGATGTTGAATTTTAATGAAGGCTTTTTCGGCATCTATTGAGATAATCATGTGGTTTTTGTTACTGGTTCTGTTTATGTGATGGATTACATTTATTGATTTGCGTATGTTGAACCAGCCTTGCATCCCAGGGATGAAACAGACTTGATCGTGGTGGATAAGCTTTTTGATGTGCTGCTGGATTTGGTTTGCTAGTATTTTATTGGGGATTTTCACATCAGCATTCATCAGGGATATTGCCCTTGAATTTTCTTTTTTTGGTGTGTTTTTGCCACATTTTGGTATAAGGATGATGCTGGCCTCATAAAATGAGTTAGGAAGGAGTCTCTCTTTTTCTATTGTTTGGAATAGTTTCACAAAGAATGGTATCAGCTTCTCTTTGTACTGCTGGTAGAATTTGGCTGCGAATTCATTTGTTCTTGGGCTTTATTTTGTTGGTAGGCTATGCCTCGATTTCAGAACTTGTCATTGGTCTATTCAGGCATTCCACATCTTCCTGTTTAGTCCTGGGAGGGTGTATGTGTCCAGGAATTTATCCATATTTTCTAGATTTTTTTTTATTACAATTTTTTTTTTTTTTTTTGACAGAGTCCTCTGTTGCTCAGGCTGGAGTAGAGTGGTGTGATCTTGGCTCACTGCAACCTCCAACCCCCAGGTTCAAATGATTCTCCTGCCTCAGCTTCCTAGTAGCTGGGATTATAGGTGCCCGCTACCGCACCTAGCTAATTTTTTTTTGTATTTTTAGTAGACATTTTTAGTAGAGGTTTTACCATGTTGGCCATGTTGGTCTCAAACTCCTGACCTCAAGGGATTCACCCACCTTGGCCTCCCAGAGTGCTAGAATTACAGGCATGAGCCACCATACCTGGTCTTTTCTAGATTTTCTAGTTTATTTGCATAGAGGTATTTATAATATTCTCTGATGATAGTTTGTATTTCTGTGGGATCAGTGGTGATATCCCCTTTATCATTTCTTCATTATCACATTTTCCTTATTTAGTCCACGGTTGATAGGCATCTAGGTTGATTCCACATCTTTAATATTGTAAGAAGTGCTGTGATGAACATGTGTGCATGTGTTTATGGTAGAATGATTTGTATTCCTTTGGGTATATACCCGTTAATGGGATTGCTGTGTCAAATGGTAGTTCTGTTTTAAGTTCTTTGAGAAATCTGCAAACTGCTTTCCACAGTGGCTGGCTGAGTTTACATTCCCAGCAGCAGTGCGTAAGCATTCTCTTTTCTCCACAACCTTGCCAGCATCTGTTATTTTCTTTTTTTTTTTTTACTTTCTAATAACAGCCATTCTCAGTGATGTGAGATAGCATCTCATTGTGGTTTTAATTTGCATTTCTCTGGTGATTAGTGATGTTGAACATTTTTTCATATGCTTCTTGGCCACATGTATGTCTTCTTTTGAAAGATGTCTATTCATGTTTTTTTGCCCATTTTAATGGGTTGTTTTATGCTTGTTAATTTAAGTTCCCTATAGATTCTGCACATTAGACCCTTGCTGAATGCATAGTTTGCAAATATTTTCTCCCAAACAGAGAACAAAGATTGTCTGTTTACTCTGAGATGATCATGGGTTTTGTTGATAATTTCTTTTGCTATGCAGAAGCTCTTTGGTTTAATTAGGTTCACTTGTACATTTTTGTTTTTGTTGCAATTACTTTTGGAGTCTTTGTCATAAAATCTCTGCCAGGGCCTATGTTCAGAATAATATTTCCTAAGTTTTCTTCTAGGGATTTTATAATTTTAGGTTTTACATTGAAGTCTTTAATTCATCTTGAATTGTTTTTTGTGTATAGTGAAAGGAAAAAGTCCAGCATCAATCTTCTGCATATGGCTAGCCAGTTATCGCAGCACAATTTATTGAATAGGGAGCCCTTTCCCCATTGCTTGCTATTGTCAACTTTGTTGAAGATCCGATGGTTGCAGGTGCACAGTTTTATTTCTGGGTTCTCTAACCTGTTCCATTGGTCTATGTGTCTGTTTTTATATCAGTAGCATGCTGTTTGGTTTTGTTTGCTGTAGCCTTGTAGTATAATTTGAAGGCTGGTAATTCGATGCCTCCAGCTTTGTTTTTCATTTGTTTATTTGCTTAGGATTGCTTTGATTATTCGAGCTCTTTGTTTCTGGTTCCATATGAATTTTATAATTTTTTTCTAATTCTCTGAAAAATATTGTGGGTATTTTGAAGGAATACCATTTAATCTGTAAATTGCTTTGGGGAGTATGGCATTGTAACAATATCGATTCTTCCTATCCATGAGCGTGGAATGTTTTTCCATTTGTTTGCGTTACTTCTGATTTCTTTCAGCAGTATTATGTAATTTTTGTTGTAGAAATCTTCACCTCCCTGGTTCGCTGCATTCCTAGGTATTTTGTTCTTTTTTGTGGCTGTTGCGAATGTGATTGTATTCTCAATTTGGCTATCAGTTTGAACATTATTAATGTATAAAAATTGCTACTGATTTCTGTACATTTATCTTGTATCCCGAAAATTGGCTGAACTGGTTAGCAGATCTAGGAGCCTTTGCGCAGAGGATATGGGGTTTTCTAGGTGTGGAATCATATTGCCTGTGAGTAGAGATAGTTTGATTTCCTCTTCTTATTTGGATACCTTCTATTTCTTCCTTTTGCTTGATTGCTCAGGCTGACACTTCCAGTAGTATGTTGACTAGGAGTGGTGAGTGTGAACATCCTTGTCTTATTCCAGTTCTCAAAGGGGATGCTTCCAGCTTTTGCCCGTTGAGTTTGATCTGGTCTGTGGGTTTGTCAAAGAAGGCTCTTATTATTTTGAAGTAAGTTCCTTTGATGCCTAGTTTGTTAAGGTTTTTAACATGAAGGATTGTTGGATTTTATTGAAAGCCTTTCCTGCATATATTGAGATGATCATGTGGTTTTTGTTTTTAGTTATGTTTATGTGATGAATCACATGTATTGATTTGCATATCTTTAGCCAACCTTTCATCCCAGGAATAAAGCCTACTTGATTATAGTGAATTAGCTTTTTCATGTGCTGCTGGATTCAGATTGCTAGTATTTTGTTGAGGATTTTTACATTTATGTTCATCAGGAATATTGACCTGAAGTTTTTGTTGGTATTGTTGTGTCTCTGCCAGGTTTTGGTATCAGAATGATGCTGGCGGGGGAGGAATCAGTTAGGGAAGTGTCCCTCCTCCTTATTTTTTGGGAATAGTTTTGTTAGGATTGGTACCAGCTCTTTATACTTCTGATAGAATTTGGCTAAGAATCCATCTGGTCTGGGTTTTTTCTGGTTGGTTGGTTTTTTTTTTTTACTGATTCAATTTTGAGACTCATTATTGGTCTGTTCAGGGTTTCAGCTTCTTCCTGGTTCAGTCTTGGGAGGTTGTATGTTTCCAGGAATTTGTTCATTTATTCTAGGTTTTCTAGTTTGTGTGCATAAAGGTGTTCATAATAGTCTTTGAGGGGTTTTTCTGTATTTCTCTGGGGTCGATGATAACGTCCCCTTTGTCATTTCTGATTGTGTTTATTTGGATCTTCCTTCTTTTTTTCTTTATTAGATCTTATTTATTCTTTCAAAGAACTACCTTTTGTTTTTGTTTATCTTTTGTATGGTTTTTCATGTCTCCATTTCATTCAGTTCAGCTCTGCTTTTGGTCATTTCTTTTCTTCTGCTAGCTTTGGAGTTGGTTTGCTCCTGTTTTTCTAGTTCTTCTAGGTGTGATGTTAAGTTGCTAATTTGAGATCTTTCTAATTTTTTTATGTGGGCATTTAGCCCTATAAAATTCCTTCTTAACACCGCCTTAGCTGTGTCCCAGAGATTCTGGTGCAATGTATCTTTGTTTTCATTAGATTCAAATAATTTCTTCATTTCTTCCTTAATTTCTTGTTTACACAAAAGTTATTCGGAAAGAGGTTGCTTAATTTCCATGTAATTATATGATTTTAAGAGCTCTTCTTGATATTGATTTCTGTTTATTGTACTGCGGTCTGAGAGTCTGATTGGTATGATTTCAATTTCTTTTTGATTTGTTGAGAGTTGCTTCATGGTTAAAAGCATGGTGTTGATTTTAGAGTATGTGCCATGTGCAGATGAGAAGAATGTCTATTCTGTTGTTGTTGGGTGTTCTATAGATTTCTGTTAGGTTCATTTCATCAAGTGTAAAGTTTAGGTCTCAAATACCTTAATTAGTTTTCTGCCTCGATTATGTCTAACACTGTTAGTGGGGTGTTGAAGTCTCCCATTATTATTATGTAGTTATCTGAGAGTCTTTGTAGATCTCTAAGAACTTGTTTTATGAATCTGAGTGCTCCAGTGTTGGGTGCACATATATTTAGGATAGTTAAGTCTTCTTGATGAATTGAATACTTTATCATTATGTGAAGCCCTTTTTTGCCCTTTTTGATCATTGTTAGTTTAAAGTCTATTTGTCTGAAATAAGAATAGCAACCCCTGCTTTTTTATTTTCTGTTTTCTTGACAAATTTTTCGCCATCCCTTTAATTTGATCCTGCGGGTGCCACTGCATGTGAGAGACTGGTCTCGTGAACACAGTATACAGTGGGTCTTGCTTCTTTATCCAACTTGCCACTCTGTACCTTTTAAGTGGGGTGTTTAGCCCATTTACATTCAAGGTTAATATTGATATGTGCAGATTTGATCATGTCATCACCTTGTTAGCTGATTGTTATGCAGACTTGTCTGTAGAGTTGCTTTATAATGTCAATGGTTTATGTGCTTTGTGTTTTTTGCCACTGTCTTTTCTATGTAGAAATTGATATGTATGTGAAAAGGACCTAGAATAGCCAAAGCAATCTTTAAAAGAATAAAGTTGAAGGATGGGCACTACCAGATTTCAAGACTTACTATAAGGTGATAATTATTAGGATAGTATAATATTGGCATAAGGAGAGACAAACAGATCAATAGAGCAAAGTAGAGAGTTCAGAAATATACATATATATGTATGTATGTATCTATGTATAGATTAGGTATCTATTGATAGATAAATAAATGGATCTGTATTAGTCATGACTCTTCAGAGAACTAGAACAGGATACACATACACACACAAATGTATTTACCTATCTATATATATATACATATTTTATATATATATATATATATAGAGAGAGAGAGAGAGAGAGAGGTTGAATGATTGATTGTAAGGAATTGGCTCACAGAATTATGAAGGCTGACATGTCTCAGGATCTACAGAATGAGTCAGGAAGATGGAGACCCAGGAGAACCAATGATGTCACTCCAGTCCAAACCCAAAGGCCTGAGAACCATGAGAACTGATGGGTAGTTCCATTGCAAAGGCCAGCTGGCTAGATACCTAGGAAGAGCTAATGTTTCAGTTTCAGTCCAAAGCGATGGAAAAAGTTGATGTCCCAGTCCAAAGGAAGTCAGGCAAAATAATTCTCTCTAACTCAAGTGAGGGTCAGACTTTTTGCTTAATTCAAGCCTTCAACTGATTGAATGAGGCCCACTCACATTAGGGAAAACAATCTACTTTACACAGTCTACCTATTTAAGTGTTAATCTCATCCAAAACACTCTCACAGCAACACCCAGAATATTGTTTGACCAAATATTAGGGCACTCCATGGCACAGTCAAGCTGACACATAAAAGTAACCATCACTATAAATACACACACACACACACACACACACACACACATTTGCATATTGATTTCATTTTTAAGAAAGTTGTCAATACAATGAAGAAATAAAAAGTCTTTCAAATAAATTATGCTGGAGCAACCAGATATCTATGTGAAAAAAAATTTCTCCTTTACCTCACACTATAGATAAAAATTAATTTAAGATGCATTATATACCTAAATACAAAAGCTAGAGCTAGAAAACACCTAGAAGAAAGCATAGGAGAGTATCCTTATAACTTGTGGTAGAAAATCAATCTTTTTTAAGCAAAACAGAACACATAACCTTACATTTTTAAAAGCATATATATTAGACTTTATCAATATTGAAAATAATTACTCATCAGAAGATACGATTAAGAATGTAAATAGCATTAGGAGATATACCTAATGTAAATGACGAGTTGATGGGTGCAGCACACCAACATAGCACATGTATACATATGTAACAAACCTGCACATTGTGTACATGTACCCTAGAACATAAAGTATAATGAAAAAAATAAAATAAAATAAAAATGTAAAAAGATATTGAAGGAAAAAAAGAATGTAAAAAGATAAGCTAAAGATTAAGAGAAAATATATTTTATTACATAGAAAATACTTTAATTCAGACTATATAGTAAATTTTAAAAATTAACAACAGAAACAAAAAACAACCCAAATAAAAATAGGAATAAAAATGTGAACAGGAAGTCCTAACCAGAGCAGTCATGCAAGAGAAAGAAATAAAGGGCATCCAAATTGGAAAAGAGGAAGCCAAACCAATTCTGTTTGCCAATGATAAAATTGTATACCTAGAAAACCCTAAAGATTCCTTCAGAATACTCCTAGATTTGATAAATGAATTCAGTAAAATCTCAGGTTACAAAATCAATCTGCACATCAGTAGTACTGCTATACACCAACAACAACCAAACTGAGAATCAAATAAAGAACTGAGTCTCTTTTACAATACCTGCAAATATAAAATAAAATATCTAGCAATATACTTACCTAAGGAAGTGAAAGAGCTCTACAAGGAGAACTACAAAGCACTGCTGAAATAAATCATAGATGACTCAAACAAATGAAAATACATCCGATGCCAATGGATTGGAAAAATCAATACTGTGAAAATGATCATACTGTCCAAAACAATCTACAGATTCAATCCAATTCTTGTCAAATACTAACTTCATTTTTCACAGGATTAGAAGAAACTATGCTAAAATTCACATGGAACCAAAAAAGAGCCCAAATAGACATGGCAATTCTAAGCAAAAGGCACAAACCAGAAGGCATCGCACTGACTTCAAATTATACTATAGGGCTATAGTAACCAAAACAGCATGGAACTGGTATAAAAGTAGATACTGAGAACGACGGAATAGAATAGAGAACCCAGAAATAAAGACAAATACTTAAAACCAAATGATCTTTGAAAAAGCATACAAAAACATGCATTGAGGAAAGGACACCCTCTTCAATAAATGGTGCTGGGAAAATTGGATAGCTACATATAGAAGAATGAAACTGAATCCCTATTTCTCAGCATATACAAAAATCAACTCAGGATGGACTAAGAACTTAAATCTAAGACTTGAAATCATGAAAATTCTAGAAGAAAAGCCAGGAAAAACCCTTCCAGATGTTGGCCTATGCAACGAATTCATGGCTAAGACCACAAAAGCAAATGTAACAAAAACAAAAATAAAGAAATGGGACCCAATTGAACTAAACAGCTGCTGCATAGCAAAATAAATAATTATCAGAGTAAACAGACAACCCACAGAATGGGAGAAAATATTTGCAAACTCTACATCCAACAAAGGACTAATACCCAGGATCTTCAAGGAACTCAAACAAATCAGTAGATAATAATAATAATGATCATTCCAGTTAAAAGTGAGCCAAAGTCATGAATAGATAGTTCTCAAAAGAAGATAGATAAATGGCCAAGAAATATGAAAAGAATGTTCAACATCACTAATCATCAGGTAAATGCCAGTTAAAACCACAAAGAGATACCACCTTACCCCAGCCAGAATGGCCATTATTAAAAAGTTAAAAAACAATAAATGTTGACATGGATGTGGTAAGAAGGGAACACTTACACACTGCTAGTAGGAATGTAAATTAATGCGACCTCTGTGGAAAACAGTATGATGATTTCTCAAAGAAAAGTAGATCTACCATTTGATCCAGCAATCCCACTACTGAGTATCTACCCAAAGGAAGAGAAGCCATTATATCAAAAGATCCCTGCATGCATATGTTTATTGCAGCACAATTCACAATTACAAAGATATGGAACCAACCTAAGTGGCCAGCAACCGATAAATGGATAATGAAGATTTGATATATATCACCATGGAATACCACTCAGCCATAAAAAAAAATGAAATATCATCTTTTGCAGCAATTTGGATGGAAACGGAAGTAACTCAGAAATTGAAAACCAAATACTATATGTTCTCACTCATAAGTGGGAATTAAGCTATGGGTATGCAAAGACATACAGAGTGGTGTGATGGACATTGGAGATTCAGAAGGGGGAAGAGTGGAAGGGTGGTGAGGGATAGAAAAGTGCATATTGGGTACAATGTACACTACTAGGGTAATGGGTCCACTAAAATTTCAGACATCACCGCCATATAATTCATCCATGTAATCAAAAACCACATGTACCCCTAAAGCTATTGAGGTTTTTTTTAGAAAAAATGTGAACAGCCATTTCACAAAAATATTCGAATAACCAATAAACATATAAAAAGGAGCTGAACATTACAAGTCATCAAGAAAAGGCAATTGGATACTTAATAAAATACTACTACAAACCCATCAAAATGGCTAAAATAGAGAATACTGATAATACCATGTATTGATGGAAACATAGAGCAAAAGGAAATCTGATATATTGCTGGAGGAAAGTTTGCAAAACTGTTTAGCGTTTTGTGATAAAATTAAACATATGTTTATCCAATGACCCAGAAATCTCACTTCTAAGTAAATATTTAAATCAATGTGTTTCTATATGCACAAAAAGATTTGAACAAGAGTGTTCATCACAACTTTATTCATAACAGCAGAAAACTAGAAGCATTTCAAAGATCTAGGAGAATGGATAAAGTATGGCATATTCATCAAATGGAATATTGCCTAGCAATAAACAGAACAAAAAACTGACATTATTTTTTTAAAATTACATTGAGCAGCTGGAGTGCAGTGGCATAATCTTGGCTCACTGCAACCTCTGCCTCCTGGGTTCAAGTGATTTTCCTGCCTCAGCCCCCCAAGTAGCTGGGACTACAGGCATGCACCATCATACCCAGCTAATTTTGGTATTTTTAGTAGAGACGGGGTTTCACCCTACTGGCCAGGCTGCTCTCGAACTCCTGGCCTCAGGTGATCCGCCTGCCTTAGCCTCCCAAAGTGCTGGGATTGAAGGCGTGAACCACCGCGCCCGGCCTCTAATGACTTCATAACCATAGTTAAGTATTTTAGAGCTCTCCTTGAAGGAAACACATTTTGATTGATTAAATATCTGAAACTTCAGAGAGCCTAAATTTTTCTTCCTTAACCATGTGACATTAGTGTGAGTGGAAACCAAGAGTATAAACCTAAGCCCTATATGCTAAAGAAATAAGTTAACCTGTTACTGCCACATCATACATTCGGATTTAAATATGAAAAACACCACGCAGAAAACAGAAACTTTTTAAAAAAAATTTAAGATCACAAATAGTTCATTGTTGTCACAACACATTTCAGAATTAAAAAAAAAAAAAAAAACATTTCGGCTTTCTAAAAAAAAGGCTTAAAAAAAATCAATTCCCTTATCACTGAAAGGACTTGGACATTTTTAAACTTCCAGTCTCCTAAGGTACAGTATTTAATTGGGATGCCAGTATTACCACCCTGCTGTATAGGAATAAGAGGCAAGGTATTAGCGCTAAGAAAAACAGCAAAATTTCTGCACAAAATCATGTCATTAAAAAAAAGCGGGGAGAAAAAGACAGACTAAGTGGTGAGCATTTTAGTTAAGAAGGCCCAGTGTTACGTAGTACTTTCTGTTTAAAAAAAAAAAAGAAAGAAAGAAATCGAAGTATTTTAACTCAAGTAGGTTTAATTCACCACAAAAGAGCTATGAGAAAAGAGAGGGGGGTTGGTAAAATACAGTATACTTTCTTTAAAAAGGACTTGGGAGGAAAAAAATCAACTTAGAAGATCATATGAAATGGCAAACATCACATGGAACCCAGTTAGTGTCCTATTTTATTACAAGTCTTCAGGCAGATCCAGAAAACAGAGTAAGATACTAGGTAAACATAACACCTAGACACATCTGTAAGGCATTTGTTTCCTATCACATGGCCCATTCTAGCTTAACACCCACAACTGAGATGTAGTGAAATACTAAAATTGGATGCTCAGATTATATTTTTATACAACCAAAAAGTTCGTTAAATATAAAATTAAAAATTCCTCACTTAAAAAAATTTCTCATCACTGGTCATCAGAGAATTTTTTTAAGTGAGGAATTTTTAATATTACATTTAACGAACTTTTTGGTTGGATAAAAATATAATCTGAGCATCCAATTTTAGTATTTCACTACATCTCAGTTGGTGGGTGTTAAGCTAGAATGGGCCATGTGATAGGAAACAAATGCTTTACAGATGTGTCTAGGTGTTAATGTTTACCTAGTATCTTACTCTATTTTCTGGATCTGTCTGAAGACTAGTAATAAACTAGGATGAGTTAATGGGTGCAGTAAACCAACATGGCACATGTATACATGTGTAACAAACCTGCACGTTGTGCACATGTGCCCTAGAACTTAAAGTATAAAAAATAAATAAATAAAAATAAATTTCATTAAGCACAAGACTTCAGACACAAAAGAGTACATGCCACATAATTCCATTTATGTGAATTTTAAGAACAATCAGTGATGACAGAAGTCAAAGTAGTGGTCACCTCTGGAAGGTGGAACATCGACTAATAAATATTTCTTATGTGCTTCATAGCATCAAGCATCACTTATTATCCCAGTAAAATAGACTAAATGTAAATTAGCACTGTATGGTCATAGATAAGTTCTAGTTCTCCCATTTAACAGAAGACTATTCAACCATTAAGAAATTCAATTATATAGATATGTAAAAAGACTTTTGGCATAGTATTAACTAACAAATGGAGAACAACATTTATCCAGTAAAATTCCTAATATGCTCACATGGAAGGAAAAAAAGAACAACAGAAATTTTACTGTGGTTGTGTGTCAATATTAAGTGCACATGTTTTATAATATTTTTATGATTTTTGAGATATACTTTTCAAGAGTTCTAAGTCATCATATATTATTTTTTAAAATATAAATGTGTTTCTACAAAATGCTGCTCCGACAGAAAAGCTTCTGCTTCTTTGCTTATTCTTAGTACCAGCATGTGCTGAATACAGGGTTGTTCCTGTTGGCATTTTCCACTTGGTCATTGGAAGGCGCAGCTCCAGGCAACCCCCCTGGGAGTTCCCCAGAAGGAAAGGGCAGCAGAAGCTAGAAATGTAAACAACTAAAATGGTGATGCAACAACTGGTAAGTTGCCAAGTCCCCCCTGGAGAGGAAGATAGTGCACCTCAATTTGTCTGGGACAACCCTGGTTTATTCCTGCCTGGTTTGCAAGATGAAGTATATAATAGTTCTCGAACAGAGGAGACCCCCTATGACTTTTTAGACCCTCATATCATAAGTAAGTATTCATTTTTGATGGTGTGCTTGTTCAGAGAATGCCCAGAAAGGGGACTGGATTTTCTAGAGTAGAAGCAGTAAAGCTTTCCCTGGGAGGTGACCAACCATTTATTTCAGATTTGGCCCCCTTTGACATCTGTGTAGTTTGGGAAGTCTTCATAAATGAGACATGATTTATACCAGGTCTCAAATGATTCCTGTTTGGGAAGGAATTACAGGTTGATGGAATATTATAAGCAATGCATATAGTGATGGGATATTATAAGAAGTGCAGGTGGTATGAAGGAAGAAGTAAGGAAAGGGTCTTGTAATGTTTTCATGGTCAATGCATGGGCTTTTCTCTCCTGGCATCCCAATGGAAGTCTCCTCTTCTTCTGCAGGCTTGCCTTTCTGGAGAGACTCAGCTCTGGAGGCTGAACATATTGATTCGTGCTGGCTCCCTCCCCTTTTCAGTAGCCACTCCAGCAGTCAGACATGTTTCCTATAAAATGAAAAGTCTGCACCATTGTGGTGCTCCTCAGAACCTTAACAAGTGAGACGAGATGAAGAGGGAAAAATAAAGGTACAAGGTGCCCCACCTCTGCTTCACTGAGCAGTTTTAGTTCTAATCTGTTACGTCATAACTTACCAATAAGTTACTCCTTGAGAATAGACTTTAAAAGGCAAACGAATCTCTGAAAATCACAACATTGCATGCATTTGCCAACACTATTATGTTACTCTTTAAGATTGTGGGCACTAAGATTGCCCAGTAGTATCGTGGGCAGAAGGCAGGATGCTTGGGTTCTAAGATTCTACAGCAACATAAAGATTCTAAAATAATAGGATTCTGTAGATCTCGAAGACTTCTGTTATATAAAGATTATTGGATTGGGAAACAGCTGGCTGAACTTCTACTCTAGACATAACTGCATTACTAACATAGGACTTTCATAAGTTCTCACTGTGACTAGTGAACCAGGGTAGACTTTCAGGTCTTCATAGAATATCATCCATTCAGAGCCATCAGCAAATAATCCCAGAAGGTCTCTATTTCTTTCCCCAGTACAGAGTCACCCTGATTTTTCGCAGCAAATTCTTCTAGAAAAGGCATGGAAGAAGATTTATAATATTAGATCTATGAATTGCCAGATTAAGCAAAAATATTGCAAGAGGCATATCTATGCTAAAAAAAAAAAAAAAAAAAAAAAAGTCACTCCCTGTTTATTTGAAAGTTACATCTAACCAAGTGCCCTGTATTTCATCTGGCAATCCAGCATTGCAGGGCTCTTCCTCAAAAAGACCTGGCCTGCCCATCCATCAAGAGACTTCAGGTCTATAAACTGGCTTAGATCTGATTACCTGGGTAAGAGATATGAGCATTTTCTACAGGGATTTATACTAGCTTTCTGCCCACTAGAATTTTCTACCTAAAGTCAAGAAGCACCTTAGTAAGCATCTCATCTATCTCATTTCTAGGGATTCCATAGTCATAGCCACAAATCCCTGCCAATCAAAGCACTCAGATTACAACTGCACCCCTGTGGCTTCTTGGGGTAATTGTGCCCACTCTGTCTCTGCTGTTTAACAAGCACCATCGCCTGGCTTTTGTTGCTCCTGGAACCCGTTTCTCCCACTGAGATCAGCAACCCCAGTCTCATAGCAGCAGTAGTTCTCCAAGAGTGGTCCCCAGACAAGCATCATCAGAATCACCTGAGAACTTGTTAGAAATACACAATTTTGGCACTGTGCTAAGAACTCTCCATGTATTATCTTATTGACTCTCCCAACATCGCAATGAGATAGCGATTACCAAACAGTTTCCTCATGGAGGCTCAGAGAGGGAAGCAATTTGCTGTGAATCACATAACCAGTAAATGATGGATATAAAACTTGAACTCATGCCTAACCCCAGATTCCAGGCTCCTAAACACATTTTTCTACGTCATATTAAGTCCTGAATCACAGGAAAGGACAAACAGGAGATTTTGCAGCTGGGAAGATTTGAATGTCCCCTCACTCACCCAGTTTATAGGAAAGTTTGGGGCATATGTGTGTGAGTCAATTTTAAGAGTGTTAGACTGAGAAAAATAACATATAGGGTTCAATTGCCCAAATTCAGAATTTAATGTACTGGCACAAGTACCTGGAAGGGATGTTAATGGTCAGCTAGACTGGCTAATTGAAGTCTAGACTTAAAAAGAAGTCTAAGAGAAGGAGGCAGAGCAAGATGGCCGAATAGAAGCTTCCATTGATCATCCCCCCTGCAGGAACACCAAATTGGACACCTATCTACACACAAAAAGCACCTCCATAAGAACCAAAATTAGTAAGTTATCACAGTACCTGGCTTTAACTTCATATCACTGAAAGAGGCACTGAAGAGAGTCAGACAGACAATCTCAAATTGCCAACACCAACCCTCACCTATCTCTTGGCAGTGGCTGCATGGAGTGGAAAGAAAATGTATGTGTTTGGGGGATGGAAAGTGCAGTGATTGGGGGACTTGCACTGGAACTCAGCGCTGCCAACACCAGGTAGAACTCAGCCAGCACCCACAAAGGGAGCATTTAGACCTGCCCTGGCCAGAGAAGAATTATCTGTGCCAGTAGCTGGAACATTAATTCTGGCAAGCCTTGCCACCATGGCCTAAATTGTTCTGGCTAAATTGTTCTAAATAAACTTGGAAGGCAGTCTAGGCCACAAGGACTGCACTTCCTAGGCAAGTTCTAGTGCTGTGAACTGGTGGGCGGCATGCAACCTAGTGAGACACCAGCTGGGGCAGCCAAGGGAGTGCTTATGTTACCCCTCCCCAACCCCATGTGGCACAGCTTGCAGCTCTGAAAGAGACCCCTTCTTTTCACTTGTAAAGAGAGTGATTAAGAAAAAAAGTTGTCTTACAAGTTGGATGTTAAATAGCTCAGCCCAGTAGGAAGCCACAGTAAGGCATCAGGAAGGGTTGTGAGGCCCCATTCCAGGGCCTAGCTCCAGGATAGTTCCAGATATACCCTGGAGCAGAAGGGAATCCACTACCTTGAAGGGAAGGACCCAGTCCTGGCAGGATTCATCACCTGTTGACTAAAGAGCCCTGGGGCACTGAATAACCAGCAGCCATAATCAGGTAGTACATGCTATAGGCCTTGGGTGAGACTCTGAGACATACTAGCTTCAGGTGTGACCCAGCACATTCCCAGATATGACAGCTACAAGGAGAGGCCCCCTTGCTTGAGAAAAACAGAAAGAAGACTAAAGAGGACTTTGTCTTGAGTTTAGCAGCTCAACTACAGTAGAGAAGAGCACCAAGTGGGTTTTGGAGTCCCCAGTTCCAGGCCTCGGTTCTTGTACAGTGTCTCTGGACCTACCTTGGGCCAGAGGGGAGCCCATTGCCCTAAAGAGTGAGTCCCAGGCATGGCAGCATTCACCACAAGTTGACCAAAGAGCTCTTAGACCTCAAATGAACATTGGAGGTACCCTGGCAGTACTGCTTATGGGCCTGTGGTGGTGGTGGTGAGCATGAGGAGAGACTCCTCTACATGGGGAAAGGGAAGGAAGGGGTGGAAAGAACTTCATTTTGTGACTTAGGTGCCAGCTCAGCCACAGTGGAACAGAGCAACAGGTATATTTCTAAGGTTTCTGACTCCAGACCCTGGCTCCTGGACAGCATCTCTGGACCTGCCTAAGGCCTGGAAGAATTTACTGCCCTTAAGGGAAGGACATAAACCTGGTTGGCTTCACCACATGCTAATTGTAGAGCCCTAGGGCCTTGAGTGAACATAGCCAGTAGTCAGCTAGCAGTTCCAGTTGGCCCTGGGAAAGACCAAGTACTATACAGGTTTTAGGTCCAATCCAGTTCAGTCCCAGTAGTGGTGGCCACAGGGGTAGTTGTGTAACCTCTCTTCCAGCTCCAGGCATCTAGCACAGAGAGAGATACTCTGTTTGTTTGGGACAAAATAAGAAAAAAGAACAAGGGTTTCTGCCTGGTAGTCCAGAGAATTCTTCTGGATTTTACCCAAGACCACCAAAGTGGTACACAGAAAAACACAGAATAACATTGTAATTGGTGTATAAACTGTGCATAAGTTAAGTAGAAAGACAAAAAGATGAACTGATCCAAATATCTGCAACAACTTTTGAAGACACAGATAGTACAATAAAATATAAACAGAAACGACAAAAAGTTAAAAAGTGAGGAGAGGAAGTTAAAATGTATAAGTTGTATCAGTTTTCTCTTTGTTTATGTAATCAGCATTAAATCGTAATCAATTTTTAAAAAATGGGTTATAAGACATTATCTGCAACTCTCATGGTAACCTCAAATCTAAAAACACACAACAGATACACAAAAAATAAAAAGCAAGAAATTAAATGATACCACTAGAGAAAATAATCTTCACCAAAAGGAAGATAGGAAGGAAGGAAAGAAGGAAGAGAAGACCAGAAAACAAATAACAAAATGGCAGGAGTAAGTCCTTACTTATTAATAATAACATTAAAGGTAAATAGACTAAACTCTCTAATCAAAAGACATAAAATATGGCTAACAGGATGAAAGACACCTGATGATCTGTTGCCCACAAGAAACGCATTTCACCTATAAAGGCACACAAAGACTGAAAACAAAAGGGATGCAAAAAGATACTCTGAGCAAATGGAAACCAAAAAAGAGCAGGCGTGGCTATACTAATATCAGACAAAATAAATTTCAAGACAAAAACCATAAAAGAAGAGACAGAAGGAGTTATTGTATAGTGATAAAGGGGTCAATTTAGCAAGAGGATATAACAATGATAAATATATAGCCACCCAACACTGGAGCACCCAGATATATAAAGCAAATATCTTTAGAGCTAAAGAGAGAGATAGACTCCAACAGGATAACAGCTGGATAATTTAACACCCCACTTTCAGACACTGAAACAGATCATCCGGACTGAAAATCAACAAAGAAACATCAGACTTAATCTGCACTATAGACCAAATGGATCTAATAGATATTTACAAAACATTTAATCCAACAGCTGCAAAATACACATTTTTCTCCTCAGCACATAGATCATTCTCAAGAATATGTCAGATGTTAAGCCACAAAACAAGTCTTAAAACATTCAAAAAATTGAAATAATATCAAGTAACTTCTCTGAACACAATGGAATAAAACTAGCAGTTCATAACAAGAGGAATTTTGGAAACTCTACAAACACATGGAATGTAAACAATATGCTCCTGAATGACTAGTTGGTCAATGAAGAGATTAAAAGAGAAATTGAAAAATTTCTTGAAACAAATGATGATGGAAACACAATATACCAAAACCTATGGGTTACAGCAAAAGCAGTGCTAAGAGATTAATTTGTAGCTCTAAGTGCCTACATCAAAAAAGAAGCAAACCTTCAAATAAACAACCTGACAATAAATGCTTGAAGCAATGGATATCCCATTTACTCTGATGTAGTTATTACACATTGCATGCCTGCATCAAAATATCTCATGTAACCCATAAAAATACACACCTACAATGTACTCACAAAAATTAAAAATTAAAAAATAAGAAGCCTGCAGTTAAAGTTGAAATTCCAGAAATTCACTGGAATGCTAGGAAAGAATCCAGAGACTCAGGGAAGTGGATCTGTTGGAATGGATCTAGTCTATGTGCAAGCAGCTGGGAGGCCCAGGGGGATATTCCCTTCAATCGAGGTATTAAGAAATGTTTTGATGTGGTTGTGGGAGGAGGGCAGGATGCTTAAGAGCTCTGTAGGGGCTATTCTTTATAAATCAGTGATGACAGTAGGGCGTGCTACAATCCCATAGTTCTCAAATTTTTGTGTATTTCAGGATCACCTGGCAGGCTTGTTAAAGCAGTCTGCCATGTTACTACTGGTGGTAATTAAAGTAATCATGATGTCGACAGATCCTATTCCTGTGCCCCTTTCCATGGTGCACCTAAAATATATGAGCAACCCAATCACAGAATCCCATTTGGAAGTTCTATGGGACCAATTCAATGTCAGTAAGTGTCCCAGCAAGAAATAGGTAACACTTAAAATGGAAGACTTGGAGAAAGGTTTAGTAAAGAAGCTATTTACAAAGACGTAAGTGAGTGAAGAGAGACCACAGGGGTGTTTGGCATCCTTAGGCTATTAAGAACATGGTTAGACTGCAAAAATTTCTCCCTTTCTGTAGGATGTCTGTTCACTCTAATGATAGTTTCTTTTGCTGTGCAGAAGCTCTTTAGTTTAATTACATCCCATTTGTCAATTTTTGCTTTTGTTGCAATTGCTTTTGACATTTTTATCATGAGATCTTTTCCTGTGCCTATGTTTTGAATGGTATTGCCTGGATTTTCTTCTAGGGTTTTTATAGTTTGGGGCTTTACATTTAAGTCTTCAATCCATCTTGATTTCATTTTTGTATGAGGTATAAGGAAGGGGTCCAGTTTCAATGTTCTGCCTGTGGCTAGCCAGTTTTCCCAGCACCACTTATTAAATAAGGAATCCTTTCCCCACTGCTTATTTTTGTCAGGTTTGTCAAAGATCAGATGGTTGTAGATGTGTGGTCTTATTTCTGAGATCTCTATTCTGTTCCATTGGTCTATGTGTCTGTTTTTGTACCAGTACCATGCTGTTTTGGTTACTCTAGCCTTGTAGTATAGTTCAAAGCTGGGTAGCATGATACCTCCAGCTGTATTCTTTTTGTTTAAGATTGTCTTGGCTATTCCACTGTGGCCTGTCAGGGGTGAGAGGAGGGAGAGCATCAGGATAAATAGCTAATGTAGGTGGAGCTTATTACTTGGGTGATGGGTTGATAGGTGCAGTAAACCACCATGGCACATGTTTACCTATGTAACAGACCTGTACATCCTGCACACATATCCAGGAACTTAAAATAAAATAAAATATTTTTAAAAAGAACATGATTATACTCCTACAACTAAAAAAAAGAAAGAACAGGGGGTAACTCAGCAAACCTGGATAGGAAAGTCACAGAGAAACCACCTTGAAAGAAGTTAAAACCATTAGTTGAGGGATATATCCAGGTTGAGGAACACAGGGAGACAACATAGGAAGAAGAACCTCAACTTAACTCTTCTCCCTGCTCTAATGTCCTCAGAAGCTCCCTTGTGCCTAAACCCATTCAGAAGCTAGAAGACCAGCAACCTTACTGATGTGACCCACCAAGACTGGTTTCCTAAGGCAGAGAATAGAATGGAAAAGAATGGAATGTGTGTCTGAAGGGACAAACTTGTAATATCCTTTTCTCACGTGGGTCTTGACACATTTTTGTGTCAAAGTTAGGTAGGACTCAAAATGAACTGAGTGATGTACAATCTTCCGATATTCTCTAGAAGTGATTGCACAAGATTGAAATGATTGCTTCCTTCAATGCTTGGAGGAATTAGCTGTTCATGCCCTTTGAGCCCAGAGAATGTTTTGTGGGAAGACTTTCAATTCCTGATTCCTTTTCTTTAACAGCTTTAGAATGACTCTCTATTTTTTATTTGTTTGTGCACCTTGGTGAGTTAGATTTTTGAGAAATTCATCCATTTCCTCTAAATTAAATTCCTGGCATAAGGTTCTTGTTATTTTCTTTTTGGTGTCTGCAGACTCTGCAACTGATTATATGTACCTTTTCCTTTTTTCTTTTTCTTTTCTTTTCTTTTCTTTTTTTTTTTTTCTGGGACAGAGTCTCACTGTCACCCAGACTGGGTTGCAGTGGTACAATCTTGGCTCACTGCAACCTCTGCCTCCCAGGTTCAAGCAATTCTCCTGCCTCAGCCACCCAAGTAGCTGGGATTACAGGCATGTGCCACCATGCCTGGGTAATTTTTCTATTTTTTTTTTTTTTTTTTTTTTTTTAGTAGAGACAGGGTTTTACCATGTTGTCCAGGCTGCTCTAGAACTCTTGACCTAAAGTGATCCCCCTGGCCTCGGCCCCTTTTTTTCTTTTTTTTCATGGTCAGTTCAGGAGAGTTTTAGCTTCATTATAGGCTACAGAACCAACTTTCGGCTTCATCTATCCTTTCTAATATTTACTGTTTCCTATTTCTCTAATCCTAGCTGTTTATTTCTTCCCTTTACTTTCCCTGGGCTTATTTTGCTAGAGTGGAATGTAGAGGGATGAGTATTCCAGGAAGGCACAAAAATTGTGCTAAGTCTTGGAGCTAGGGATGAGTGGGGAAGGGACATGTTCAACCATTCTAAGCCATTCCCTCCCCAACTCCCAGCTCCCAGGTATGTGCCCCTCGCAGGAAGAGCCCAGGAATGGGCCAAACACCTCACGTCTTTGCTCTGAGGACCACCCCAACCCTCCCATCAACAGCTCCAGAAACCCAATGGTCCTTCCTGGAAACAGGGGGCTCGCATCAGTCAGAGGTGTTTGAACCATGTCCCTCTGGGCCTGAGGGGCAGATGGGGTCATATTATGGAATGTAAGGAGCCCCTGTCATCAGAACGTGACTTAATCTGTTTCAGATATTAGACTTCCACATAAAAGTTGACTTGGAAAAAGACTTCTGCAGCTAAACGAAAGTTTGAAACTACCTTGGTGATAAAATATAAGCAGACTAGCTTTCTCTTCTAGCTTTCCTACTCATTTCCCAGAAGACTTTGGTCAAGTTATTTAATCTCTCTGCATCCATTTCCTCATCTATGAAATGGGCATGATCATAATGGTACGTACCTCCTCAAACTAAATATATAACATGAACAGAGTCCTTAGCATAGCACTCTTTTCTCTACAGGAGTTAATTTTCATTGTTTTTCTTTTTTCTGCTAGAGAAAGTAAGCAGAAAACAGCTCCTTGGATGGCTTCCCATGGTGAGTGGCTGGGGCACATCTGTGTCCCTTTTTCCTCTCTGGCTCCTTGTGGCCTGGACAGCCAGAAGGAAGCCATGCCATGCTGCTTCAGCCCTCAGCTTCCCTCTTGCATTTCCTAAAAAAGTTTTTGGTGCCCAGCTCCAGCTCAGCAGATTCAGGATCCCCCTTCATCATGACTTGGTCAACACCCTACCCAGGCCAAGGTCCTCTGAGAGCTCCAAGCCTCCCCACTCCCTATAAAAGGCAGGCAGAACAGCCAGAGGAGCAGAGAGGCAAAGAAACATTGTGAAATCTCCAACTCTTACCCTTCAACATGAAAGTCTCTGCAGCGCTTCTGTGCCTGCTGCTTATAACAGCAGCTTTCAATCCCCAGGGACTTGCTCAGCCAGGTAAGTCACCATCACCTCCCCTCTCCCTCTCTTTCCCTCTGTTTCTCTCTTCAAGGAAGACCTAAGCCCAAGTGCTCCCACTTTTTTTTTTTAGATCGAGTCTCATTCTGTTGCCCAGGCTGGAGTGCATGGGTGAGATCTTGGCTCACTGCAACCTTCGCCTCCCAGGTTCAAGCGATTCTCTTGCCTCAGCCTTCTGAGTAGCTGGGATTACAGGCACCCGCTACCATGTGCAGCTAATTTTTGTATTTTTAGTAGAGAAGGGGTTTCATTATGTGGGCCAGGCTGGTCTCAAACTCTTACCTCAAGTGATCCTCCCGTCTCGGCCTCCCAAAGTGCTGGGATTACAGGCGTGCGCAGCCATGTCCAGCCAAGTGCCCCACTTCTAAGCCCACCAGAATAGTAAGGCTCCTCAGAGGTTCACTTTAACATCTAATTTTAAAGATAGAAAGCTGAAGCCCATGTTGGAGACAGAAGGGACATACCCGCCCACCTCCAGGTTATCCCAGAGCAAGAATGAAACCTAAGCTTCTGACTCCAAATTTAGGGCCTTTTCTTAGACCTCATCTGATTTTCCCAAACTCTGCACTCTGGGACCACACCCAGTACCTTTCCCACTGGTCTTGCCCGTGGCCTCCCCCTAGATGGCAGTGACATGTCCTCACCATGCAGCCGAGCCTTTGAGATCCTGAGGCCCATGTCACAGGTCCCACCTCACCTCGGGGTCTAGGGCGGGAGCGCTGGGCTTGGAGGTAGGTAAGATCTACTTCTTCCTCTTTGCTTTGCATCCCATACAGATGCTCCCTGCTGTATTCAAGCTGAGAAAAGCCTAAAATATTCTCAAAGCTTTTTATTTGTAACTATTTCTAGATGCACTCAACGTCCCATCCACTTGCTGCTTCACATTTAGCAGTAAGAAGATCTCCTTGCAGAGGTTGAAGAGCTATCGGATCACCACCAGCCGGTGTCCCCAGAAGGCTGTCATGTGGGTAGAAAAGTCCCTGCTCACCTGGCTCCTCCCCAACCCCACATTCCCCAGTCCAAAATTCTGCCCCAGGAGACAGACATCAGACTGACCTGGGATCTTACTCAGGATAAGATCTAACCAGACTATGTGATGCAAATCCTCCTATTTTGGCTGCACAACAGGCCCGAAGACGGCCTATAATTTCCCATGCCCTGCTTGCTGGATGGGCACCAGGCCACACCCTTTAGCAGATGCCAAGATCAGTTTCCCAGGGGCAGCAAGAGCACTGGTTGCCTCCAGAGGCCCCTTCTGTCCACACACCTCCTACTTCCTGTCCCATAGGGGTGCCTTTTCACCTGTAGCAGGTGAGTCAGGCAGGTTTAGAGCCCAGTGTGTCATCTCCTAGGTAAACCCTCAAAAGGTTCCATCTAACTGCGCCAGCTTTCCTTCCTCCACAGCTTCAGAACCAAACTGGGCAAGGAGATGTGTGCTGATCCAAAGGAGAAGTGGGTCCAGAATTGTATGAAGCACCTGGGCCAGAAAGCTCACACGCTGAAGACTTGAACTCTGCTACCCCCACTGAAATCAAGCGGGAGTATGTGAAATGACTTTTCCATTCTCCTCCGGTCTCCTCTTCTATACTTTGGAATATTTCTACCATAATTTTCAAATCGGATGCATTCTGTTTTGTGATTCAAAATGTACTATGTGTTAAGTAATATTGGCTATTATATGACTTGTTGCTGGTTTGGAGTTTATTTGAGTATTAGTGATCTTTTTTAAAGCAAGGCGTTGAGCAAGTTGGTTGCTGTCTGTAAGCCCCCTTCCCTTCCACTGTGAGCTGCTAGCAGTGGGTTTCTCTTTGGCTCCCAGAGGTTGAGAGCGTGCCTGTGGGAGTCATGGACATGAAGGGATGCTGCAATGTAGGGAGGCGATGCATCCTCCCAATGTAGGGAGGTGAATGTGAGGCGTTGCTAAATATGTTATTGTGGAAAGATGAATGCAATGGTAGGACTGCTGACATTTTACAGAAAATACACTTTATTTAAAATCTCTTACACAGTGGTGTTTTCTTCAGGAGTGACTTCCAACCAGTAGGAGCTCTAGGAGGTGTGGGTGGATGGCAGAGCATGCCAGTGGATGGCGGATGTACAGAGGCCCTGGCCGTGAGGCTAGCCTGGCTCATCTGAGTTTCAGGGAGGGCCTGCCTCACCAGCCCAGGCTGTTCTGGAACAATGGCTCCAGTCCTCAGCATGGGTGCTCCTGGCTCGCAACTCATCAGTTTCATATTCAGTTCATTTCTTTCTTTAAAATCATACTCCTGCCAAAAGTAAACCCCTCCCTCCCCCTCTAGTCTCCCACCCCAATCTATGCCTCCCCATTCGAAGCAGCAAGTGATTCAGACTTCATGTGCACCTGACACCCAGAGGGAAACCAGATGACCAAGTCCTAGTGAGCCTCAGGCTTGGTAGGGAAGAGGGCACTTGGGCCGAACAGACCTTAGAGGATGGGAAAGTGTGGTCATAGCAAAGATTCTTTTAGGGGAGGTCCAAGAGGGCAATGTGGGGAGAGGGCCTGGGAGGAATATCCCCAAACGGTCAGATTTGGGTTTCCAGAGTGTAAAAGTTGGAGACATGTAGAAAGGAAAGTTGAGGGCAGGTTCTAGAGGAATTAGAATATCAGGGTGGGGAATTTAGACTCAGTTCCAAAGGCAGGAGGAAGGTATGAAGGTTTTTGAGTTATCCAGAGGGAAGAATGGATGCCAGGAAGAGTAGCTTTTGGCTGTGGATAAGATGGAGTTGAGAAAGGAGGGCTGAAAACAGCCTACTGCAATAGTCCAAGCAAGAGAAAATAGGGGCTGAAGGGCAGTCATGGGGGTGGAAGAGGGGAGGCAGATAAAGAAGACGGCCAGATGTGTGATGGGGGGCAGTCGTAAGGGCTGAGGAAGGGCAGTCATGGGGGTGGAGGGGAGGAAACAGATTAAGAAGACTGGGCCAGATGTGTGACGTGTTGAATGGGGAATGAGGGAAACACAGCATGAGACCTTTGTCCTCTAAAAGTGACCTTTAAAGGTAAAGGTGTGCCAACCCCAAGACCTAGAAATACTTCCTTCCTTGGCTATTCTTCCTTGAATCACACGTTGTACAAATTGGAGCTTGTGAATGTCCCTTTTAAGGCATCGGGCCTCCTCTTCCTATATGTCCACCGAGGGTTCTCCTGCTCTTCCCAAGACAGCCCCACTCCTCCAGATAAGCTGGGTGGGCATTTCAATCAGACTCGGAACCCACCCATGCCTGGACACCCACCGAGATCTTCCTCAAGGAGAGATGGGCACTGCTGACAATAGCAGGGCCTGTCCCCCAGATCTGGTACCACGCTGCGTCAGGCAGTACACTTGGCAATTTGGGACACCTGGAGGAATTATCCTGGGAGGCAACGGCCCTGGGCTCTAACACCAGATCTGCCCCTGAATTGCCGCATCTCTCTTTAGCACTCAGTCACCTCATCTGTAAAGTGGGTTTAGCAACATTTTACAGGCAGACAACCTCACATGATCCCCTCCAGCTAGGGCAGCTGTGATTTGGTGATAACATCACCCCCCGAGGCCGCTGGGCAGAGAAATGTTTCTGTGTCTATCTGGGACCTTACCTGTTGTGTTGAACTCATGTGTTGGTGCGTGTGTGTGTGTGTGCGCGCCTGTGTGTGTGTGTGGGTGGGTGTGTGTGTGTATTTTTCTCTTCTTAGGGAGAAGTGCCTTACTTGTCGTGTTGGACTCGTGTGTTGGTGCATGTGTGTGTGTGTGTGCCTGTGTGTGTGTGTATGTGTATGTGTGTATTTTTCTCTTCTTACGGAGAAGGGTCTTGCACCCAAATGTGGACCCAGCTGTGAACCCCAACTTTCTGTTCCACTGTACCCCTCTTGGCAGCCAAATCTAGAGGCAGAGAATCTGCACCACCACCCCGAGTCAAAGCTTACCCCCCAGGACAAAGGCAGTCACTGAGAGGTACTGAGTCACTTATTAGCTCAGTTCCTCTGGCACCAGGTACAACATGTCTCCCTCCTCCTGCCCCATCCTTCTGCCCCTGGCTTCCACCTCTCAACGCCAATCAAGTTTTCACTCTGAAATCCAAGAGACACAGAGGGCTGGGGGTTGATCATTCTATAATTTAAATGTAGAAAGTGCAACAACATAGCTTATCAAGACCAAGCAGATCCTCTGTGACCCAGCAAAAGCAGGGCAGAAGGAATGGTATAGGACTGGGGGTTTCCGGGACAGGTGAAGCTACGTGGTTTCCAGAGCCCATAATGGAAAGAAATCTGCTCATTTTCTTTTTGGCAGGCAGTGGCTCAGCTTTTTAATGTGATTCTGAACCCATCTAGCCTTGTTCAAGGCGCAGGCCTCGTTGCCTCTCTTCAGCTTGAATCTGTGAACAGAGAATAAGAGAGAAGACTGAACCACCCAAGCCACCACTGGGTGAGCACCACACAAGCCCCATCTCCTCCGGCTGCCAGGTCCCCTAAGCTGCTCTTGCTGGGCCTTGGGCTCCCCTCTGTAAATGAAGTTGCTGTACAGGATGTGTGGTTTGCACGGTGGGGAACAGCCAAAGCACCAGGAGCTTATGAACTGAGCTTCCTGGACCCCTCTCCTGGTTTCAATTTGGTGTATCAGGGTGGGGCTGAAGAGCCTGAAAACATTCTGACGATGAGAAATTCGCATCCTAGAATAGCTCTCTGCTCCAACTTTAATGTTTCTGTGTCCATCTGGGGCCTTACTTGTTGCGTTGGACTCGTGTGTTGGTGCGTGTGTGTGTGTGTGCCTGTGTGTGTGTGTGTGTGTATTTTTCTCTTCTGATCTGTCTACCTCCTAAACTGGACTATTGTCCAATCTATAGACCAACTCTGTCTCTTACTATCTAGTTGATCTTAGACAAATATCTCTACCTTCCTGAACCTCACTTTTCATGATAACAAAAATATGTACCCCAAGAGGATCGACAGAGAGAATATACACAAAAAAGCCTTAAAATACTGACTGGTATGTGAAAGCTACCCCAGTTAAGTTTGTAAAGACCCTGTGATGCAGCTATGTTTATGCCCCTTCACGGATAAGGAATACAGAAGGATACGCAGATAATTAGGTACAAAGGAGTTACCTGTCCACGGTCACCCAAGACTATGGGTTCCAAATCTAGAGACAGGAACTAATCCTGGTTCCCTTGCTCTTTCCAGTGCACAATAACCCCTTGTGCTTTTGTTAAACAATTCCTTCCTCTTAGCGCATAATGCTGGGATGTAATACTTGGCACCTTGGAGTTTCAGGAAACACAAGTCACTGCAGGAGCACAGATGCGTCCTTCCTCACACTTGCTAGGAAGCTCCGTGCTCCCTCTAGCGCCCAAGCGCGGTTTGCACCCAGATGCTGGCAACTCTGGGTTTAGAAACCTTATTCTGGTAAAATACTGTCATCTAGTGTCTACTCTTCTAATTCCAGGCTGGCGGGGTTCTGTTCTCTAGGGAGAGATTGAGCAGGTGATCACTTACATTAAGCCCTCATTGGAGCAGCTGGAGCTGGTATTTCTGTAACACTGGATTGCCCGCAGGGAAATCTCTTTCTCCACAAATAAGAAGCAACATCTGGAGAAGGGTACCTGCACTGGAAGAGGAGCACAAACGATGGTTTGCATCCATTTCTCAAACTCTCACCTGTAGCACAATTTTTAAAAAACAAGCAAAAAAACACCTCCCAGGACAAGCCCTGGTTTGGGGACCACATCCGGAGGGTGCCGGCATGGCTCTGTCTCATCAGCCACCTCATTCTGGGGCTAGGTAAAGAGTCAGAAGATTGGGGTTCAGATCAGAACTCCCCGCACCCCAGCTGAATGGCCTTGAGGAAGATGTGCCTTCACCGCAGCCCTAGACTTCCCATCTGTAAAATAAGACTTTTTGGAGCCTGGTTTCTAAAGGCTCATCCAGTTTTGGTATTTCACCGCACATGCATGGTTCTACCCCAGTACTCATGTCCAAGGGTCCTGGGCCCCACACCCCGGGGACCTGGTCAGTCTGATGCAGGACACGGTGGTCCACAGTTCACAGACCTGATCTGGGGAAGATTAGGAATTGTTTGAGGACTCCAAGTTGATGAGATGACAAGGGAAGAGCTCCCAGGAACTAGCTAGCTGCCCTACTCAATCTCTTGAATCCCCTCCTGCCCTGGTCCTCGGCTCTTTCCCAGCCCCCAACCCCCACTCTGTTCATTTGTGCATTCTCCTTCCACACCACACCCCACAAGAGACCTGCATTCCAACCCCAGCTTCTTCCTCCTAGTTTTTCTGTTTGCAACCCCTTTCATGCCTCTTACTAGGTTGCTACTCTCCAGACAGCCTTGGAGAGCGGACATAATCAACTCCATTTCACTGACAGAGAAAGCAGAGTTTGAGAGCTAAAGTGACTTGCCCAAGAGTAGCCAACTGTTAGAGCCCAGTCTTGCCTTCAGACTCTGCTTCGTGTCTGTCACACTGTGGAAGCTACACCCAGGCCCTCCCCTGGACCTCGGGCCTCCCCGCTTTACCCAAGTAACCTCACAGGTTCCCTCCCTTGGGTCTGGATGAAGCAGAGCCTCCTTGTACTGAAGCTGGCAGTTCAGTTCTCTGTGTTTGCCCCAACTCATGGTTCTCCTACTGGCTCTCACCCCCAGCCCGTCCAAGTTCACCTTTCCTCCTCTTTAGCTAGGAAGAGGGGAGACTGAGTTGGTGAGTTCAAGGAGGCCTGCTCCAACCCCAGAGTGGCTGACCATGTTTCTGCCCTCCCTAGAGAGACACAAAGTGATGCCTGCCACACTCACTGCTCTTGCTGTCCACGTCTTGTGGCCACATCCCAGCTAGCAGCAAGCACACCAGGGCTGTGGTGATGATCTGCATGTCTTCTGGTCTGGCTCTGGCCTTCCTGGAGCAGCTTTGATGAGCCTGGTGAAGCTAAGAGCTCACCACTGTGCCATCCTGAGATGCCGAGGGCTTTTATTTGAAAAAATAACTCCACCCAAAACTCCAGGCCATGGTGGGAGCCACAAGTGGGAAGCCATAGGGACAGGGAACAGTTGCTCACACCCAGTGACCATGTGGTAAACTCCTTTCCCCACCTCTCCTGGGTGTTATTTGTGGTCATGGATTGATAGGTTGCATTGGGAACTTCCCCAAGTGTGGGAGCAGATAAGAATCTTGAAAAAGTGCGTGGGAACTGCCCTGGTTGAGTGGGAAGCAAAGAAAAGTAAGTGAGAGGAAGTGGCCTGTGTGTGGCTTATCCAACCCTACGTCATTCCATCCAGGCATGTACTACTGCTTCAGGGTAGAAGAGTTGGGACCTGAGCAGAGATACACCTGCATTTGAATCCCAGTTCTGCAGAGGAGGGATTACATAAACTTACCAAAATGCATATTCACACAAAATGCAAATAGCAATGCATGTCTCAAGGATGTGCGATAAGAATTAAATAACATTCTCTATGTCAAGTGACTGGCCTAGATATTGGCCATTTCTCTTTTTTTCTGTTTTTTTTTTTTTTTCAATCCTCAACACTTTTCAACAGCTTATTCTGTTCTAAGTCCTTGGTTAGCCCCAGGGAAGGCGGTTATCAATGAGGAGCACTGCCTGACCTCGAGCCACTTCTCTTCTACTCACAGATAAACACGTGAAAGGCACCCAGTGTAAGCACAGAGATAGATGCGTTATATCGGGGTTACAGAGAGGACTGAGAGTTGCTCACCAGCATCTGAGAGTCCTGCCAGGGAAATTTTCCCTTTTTGTTTTTTTTCTAGAGTCCCACTCTGTTGCCCAGGCTGGAGTGCAGTGGCTCAAACACACTGCAGCCTCAAAATCCTGGGCTCAAGCGATCCTCCCACCTCAGCCAGGGAATTTTCCCTTTTTTTTTTCTTTCCTAGACTCTCATTCTGTTGCCCAGGCTGGAGTGCAGTGGTGCAAACTCACTGCAGCCTCAAACTCCTGGGCTCAAGCGATCCTCCTGCCTCAGTCTCACAAGTAGGTGGAACTATAGGTGTGCACTACCTCTCCTAGATAATTCTTTTCTTAATTTTGTATTTGCATAGAGATGGAGTCTCATTGTGTTCCCCAGGCTGGTCTTGAACTCCTAGGTTCAAGCAATCCTTCTGCTTCAGCCTCCCAAAGCGCTGGGATTACAGGTGTGAGCCACCACCCCAGCCAGGAGAATGTTCTGTAAGCAACATCTCCTGTGTGCTGATGTGGAGAGGGGAATGCCAAGTAGAGACAGGGTTTTGTATGAGGACAACAAGGCATAAGGGAGCACACTTCATTTCAAATCATCAGGAAAAGCAGAAGTGTAGGGTCCAAGGAGAGTGACAGGAGTGAGAGAGTGGTTGCAGAGAGATGTGGATGTACATTACAGAGAAGACTGGGTCATGAAGATGTATGCAGTGCTTGGAATAAAGAACACATAGTAGGTGCTCAAGAAAAAGTAGCTGAGCCAAATCTAGGCATTGAAATCATGAGGCCTGTGTGCATCATATAGAGTGACAGCTGGACTGATCTACTCTGATTGTGCACTCTTCAGCTCAAAATCCCGCAGTGGCTCCACACTGTCTGTATGCCTCAGTGGATGCCAGCACATTCGGTTAACTGCAATTCCTGATTGCAAATAACTGCCACTTGCTGTACTATCTCTGGGATTTTGCTCCTGCTGTAACCTCCACCTGCAGAGCCCACCTCTCTATCTCCCTCTGTGAACATCCTACCCATTGCAAATGTCATTGTCTCCACAAAGGCACTTCTGTCATATCTAGCAGATAGGATCTCAGCCTCTTGTGGAACCCTCATGGCTGGATCGCCATAAAAAAATTCCTGCAACACTTTCCTTTAGTCCACCTTCCAAACATGGGAATGTCCAAGTTGAAAGGGCTCTTTCAGACTATCTACAACAATGGCTCTTAAAGTTTTCTGGGAGAGCTTTTGCACAAATCTGAATATTTTAGTCCCATTTCAGAATCAGAATCAGAACACATGTGTCTGTACATGTTGGAAAGAAAAAATTTCCAGGTAATTTTCTCAGACACCAGAAGATAAGAATCACATATCTCGTATGATCACTTCATATTATGATGAAACGAGAGGAAAGTAACTTGTCCAAGGTCATGCTGACCTCAGGGACAATGGAACTTGAGCCCTGGTCTTTTCATCTTCATGTGCAACTGCCTCTGAGAATACACTTTTTGCACAGTCCATAACTAACTTCCTCTGCTCAGACCAACCAAATACCATTTATCCTTTCCACTGCTTCCTGCCACCTGAAAAGCGGTTGAAACCACAAACTACTGTTGTCTCTATCCTATTCTCTTTGTCGTTAGAGATGAATAAATACTATGTGCTATTCATCCTACTATGCACTATGCATCCATCTTTTTCTTTCCACTTTTAATTTAAGTTCCGGGGCACATGTGCAGGGTGTACCATTTTCTTTATCCAGTCTATCATTGATGGACATTCGGGTTAATTCCATGTCTTTGCTATTGTGAAGGTTCATGTGCCTGTATCTTTATAATAGAAAGATTTATATTCCTTTGAATATATACCCAGGAGTGGGATTGCTGGGTCGAATGGTCTTTCTACAAGAGATGAATACTTTTTTCTGCCTTTACCATAGGGTGTCAGGAGAGAGAGAAGACACAAGCGGGTGGTCAATCAGCCTAATGTAACTGCAGGTTCTTTAGATGCAGGAAACAGACAGGGGAAAATGTGGCCACCTTGGAAATTCTTTGCTCTTCCCCTCCTCCTGGGGTTGCTGGCCAGCCCAATCAAGAAGGGAAACGGGGCTGCCCTCTCCACCACTCGCTTCCCCTCCCCCCGCCTCACTGTGGCCACAGTCAGACCTGCACAGGCAAAAAGAGAACAGCAAGATTTAGTCATGCTTTTCCTTTCCAGGCTCCCTCAGCACATGGAAGGAACTGGCTGGAGGCTCTTATCACACAGGAGCGTAATGTTTCTCATGGGTGTCTCTTCCACCCCAACATGACTGCCAAGGGCACAGACTTCTCTAGGCTCTAGCACAAAGACTAGGACCAAGTAATAACTCAATTAAATAGTTGTGTAACTGAACAAGCTGGGACAGATGGCATAGGATGGACTGATGTATAAGAGATGCTCTCAGAATAAACACTGAACAAGTTATTCATATGAACACATTTCTTCGTTAGAAATTTGAAAATCAGAACTGCCTGGAGATAGGTTTTCTTAGTCATCTTTTACGAAATAAGTACCAAATAAAAGAGGATAGGTAGAGACCAGATAGAGTTTGGCCCACGCAGCTGCCTCTTAAGACATCTCTTCCAGCAGCGCCCAGTGGAGTCCAAAGGTGTCCAGGAGTGTTCCAGCCCTCTTTCCTCCTCCTGGATGGCCTGAGTGGCCTGGGACTTGGCCCTGCCTGCTCGCCTTGCAGCTACAGTTCAGCCTGATCCTTGCAGATCAGGGCGTAGAAACCAACAAGGGAGAAGTCATTTACCCAGCATCACACAAGCACAGAAATACTGGTCTTGCTTTGTCCAGCTCTGGGGTCAAGTCTTCTGGGTTCCCTCACTTAGGGAGGAAGCAAGCTATAGAGGAAATGCAGGATAGTCAGACACAACTGAGTCAGATCTCAGCTCCACCACTTGACCCTAGGCAAGTAATTTACACTTTCTAAGCCTTTGCTCTCTCATTGTAAGCTCCACAGCTAACTGGACTTGGCACAACTCTCATTGTTTTTAAGATAAACTCCCCAGGCTGAGGCAGGAGAATCGCTTGACCCCTGGAGGCCGAGGTTGCAGTGAGCCAAGATCACACCACTGCACTCCAGCTTGGGCAACAGAATAACAGTCCAGTCTCAATAAAATAAAATAATGAAAATAAATAAACAAACTTCCCAAACCTCAAACACATTTATTTGAGGTTATCCGAAGGATCAAGTGAGATTTAAGAGGAGGGAAGGGAGAGGAAAATAAAAAGTTGGATCATTCAAAATCATCATGGAGCACCTAATATGTACCAGACACGGGGGATACCACAGCGGGACAAGACAAACAATACAGGCCCTGGTATTGGGAATTGTGCTAAGTCGAGGTTAGTGCTTCAAGGAGACAGACAATGTCCTGTGAGCTGCAGAGTGTGCAGAAATGCTCACCACAGGGCCAGACACATAGTAGATGCTCAATGAAACTGTGTCCTTCTTTTCCCCTCCATCCTGGACCACTCTCAGCATCAGCGCATGAATCCAGGCAGTGCCACCCTCTCTCCCACTGGGGCCCATTTCCTGGTCTCTTTCCCTTCTCATCTGGTGCTGCTTGACACTCACACCAAGGCTTGTGTCATTGCCCACCTAAGCAGTGTGTCCTCTTGGGTCTTCAAGTCTGCACCAGACCCCCTACCTCCTGAAAGCACAAGTTCAAATCCACAGCAAGGACCTGAGCACCCAAACACCTCGGGATTCAAAGCCCTTTCTCGTGTTTTCCAGCACCTCCTTACGCTCTGCCCACATTCCCTTTCCCCCTATTTTTCCCCTGACATTTAGCACTTTTTTTTTAAAGGAGCCCTCTCCTATTTACATCTCAGAAACAACATGAAGGAGGCATGGAGAACCCCTCATAGCAACAGAAAAACCAAGGGATGCCCCAAAGGATGTCACAGGCACCCAGCTTTTCAATGTGCTGCTGACTCCGACACCAACATGGTCCACCATGCTCAGGGTGACATGCAACTGTCTTGGTTGGTCTCAGAGGGTCCTGCACAGCACAGTCAGCAGACTTGCAGCAACAGAGTCCCACTTGCTGTTTGCACATACACTGGGATTTACTGCCCCTTCTGCCTGGAGTACTCTTTCCTGCTTTATGTGCCTAACTTCTTGCAGGCTGTCCAACGCGGAGCTCCCCGAGTGAACCCAGCCCACTCCTCACAGCAGGTACCTCACGCTAGTGTAATTTCCTGGTGGTTCACACTCCTTCCTCTCTAGAAGTTTCCAGAGAGCAGGAGTCTCTCTGCCACGGTCAACATTTCATGCTGCAGCGTTTAACACGCCACTGTGTGCAGTAACTATTAGCAGGAGAAGACAGAAGGAGAGATTTTAACATCACTATGGCTGAGCTCATGTCACAGAGGAGAAATGAAGACCCTGGAGGTTAGTAGACAGACAGGAGTTCACACAGGTTGCCTGGATTGGAATCAGGATAACAATCTCTGGCCCAAATCCTATGCTTGGTTATACCACACTGTGTAGTAGAAGACTGCAATTGCCGTTTGTGCTAATGGGCACCATTTGACACAGTGACAGGTTGCAGTTCAACAGTGTATTCATTCATTCATTCATTCATTCATTCATTCATTCAGCAAGCAAGCAAGCATCTTTCAGCTGGGCCTACAAGGATAAAGGCAGGATTTGTCGGGAGGGGAGAAGGAACAGGGGCCAGCATGGTGAGCAGGGGTTACAAGGGTGGGGTCTGAAGCCAGAATGCCCTGGTGCCTAGTCCCAGCTTCCCTGAACACTATTTGCATAACTTCTTTGAGTTACTTAACCACTGAACCTCATCTATAAACAGAGATAATAATAGCATCTGCTTATAGGCTTGTTGTGAAAATTAAATATAAAGTACTTAGAATAGTGCCTGACATATTTCTCTGGGAAAATGGGAACAGTGACATCACTACATGAAAATGTGTAGGCTGCTGTCTTCAGAGCTTGGGGGTGTGTGAGGCTGCATGGCAAGGGGTGGCTAGAAATGAAGGGTGAGGAGGGCTGGGCCCAGTTGTGCAAGATCCTGTTTACTGAGCTTTGTCTTGATCCTGTTGGCAATAGAGGGCCTGAGCTAATCTTTTGCTCAGGACACGGTGGCCCAATTTGTGGTGAGGGCTGAGGGCTGGTGCCAAAGGCTAGAACATATTGAAAGGAGGCAACCAGGTTGGGGAGGCTGGGAAAGAGCTCTGGTGAGAGATGAGGAGGGTCCAGGTTGTGTATGGGAGCATGTGAAAATCAGGGTATGAGCTGGCTCTGCCACCTGCTCTCTGTTGGATTTGGGCAAGTTCCTCTGTCTGAGCCTCAATTTCCTCACCCAAAAAGTGGGAAGGTTGGCCTAATTCAGCAACTCTTGTCCTTGAAATGGGATTCTTATATGGATCATTCGGGAAGCTTTGGTCAAAAAGACACATGCTTGTCTGCTCTAGATCCCCATATTCTAAATGCAGGGCAGACTTTTCCAAATGAAAACGCTTCTCATGTAATCCAATCCTACCATTTCTCTACCCCGTCAAAAGCCCCTAACCTGGATGGCCACTGGGACTCTCTCTAGCCTGGCATTTACTGACTCTCAGGATCTCCAAGCAAGGGCAGACTCCTGCCCACCAGTCACGCTCAAAGCGTCACCCTTGCCCATCCCTGCTGGGACCGGCAGTCGGATCTGGCCTGTTAACAGCAAACAGTCATGTGGAGGGGGCCTGCCCGGGAGGTTACCAGAAATGCCCCTTCCCCTTCTGACGAGGCTCAAAGGCAGTGAAACCTAATGGGACTGAACCTGGCCTTTGAGGTATTTAGGTCCCTCACCCACTCTAAGAACCACACTTGCAATCCTTCCATCTGACACTTAGCAAGCACTTTAAACTTAGAATGTGTTGTGAACTCCGCATTGTGGTTCTTGAGATATTTGATGCTGTATCAAAAATATTCACCTTGCAATGTCTCTGTGAGTATCCAAGGGGTCCCTGGGGTCAGGCATAAGCCATGCACAGCTTGGTGCTCAGGGGTACACTAGATGAACGTGCCCTTCCATCTTCTCCCTCCTGGTCCCCACTCCCATAGAGCAGGAACAGCCCTTAGGAAGACCTGGGGTAGACCAGGTCATATTACTGATGAGTAGCTTGAGGCTGAGAAAGAAAAAGCAAATCGTCATGTTGGGACTTGGTAACAGGGCCCTGGAGACAGTCCTGCCTCTTAATTCCCAGGCCAGGCTCTTTCTCTTGTGATTTGCTGGCCATGTGCTGCTATCTGGAGGGCTCGCTGTGGACAGAGAGAAGGTGAGGATGCTGAAGTTCTGCAGGATTCCCACAGCCCACCTGGAGGCCAGAACACAGTGCCTTTGCAGGGAGTGGTGGGGGGAAAGCCCCTGCATTTTTACCCCACAGAGCAAGGATGCAGTGGCAGGAAGTGGCAGCAATGACTTCAAAATATGCCCACTAAAACCAACAAGGCCACCCATCATTGAGGTGACACACCCACAAACTACGGGAAAGTCCCCCAAGGAGTCCTTCCCTTTCTGGGGTGGCAGGTGGAACCGCCTGGGACATCCCATGGCCCACAGCCCATTTCCCAATGCATCATGAGCCCACATCCCTGGGATTCCAGCTGTCCATGTCTCTCAGGCCTGGCCCACTTCATAAGAAACCCCCGTCACCTGGTCTGGCCTCCTGGGCTCTGGACTGAACTCAACTGACCACAGATCCCGCAGTAAGCTCAAACTGCTCACCCTCAGCAACCGAAGCTGAGCTTCAGGCACACCATCCAGCACCTGCCCTCCTGGCCTTCTCCTCCATCCTCTGAGGGCGTGCTATCCAGACATCTACATTTTAATCCAGGTTGCCACTCACTAGTACCTGGTCAATTCTGCTCATCACCCTAAACTTCTGAGTCATCATCTGTTAAACTGGGTTAACAATGCCTCTGTCTCAGGAATGTCGTAAGGACTAAATATGGAACTACATGCAAAGGTTTCTAGCACAGAGCCTGGCTCAGAGGTCGTGATTTCTCTGTGTTCTGTGTTTCCTCCCTCCCTGCTTGGTTTGCCTGAGGCATCTTTATAGCTGCTCTCAAGAGCTGATTCTAAGTCAGTCAGGTCCTGTTTCTCAGCTGTGGCTGGCGAGCATTGCTTCCTTGGAAGAGCGTGAGTTTCAGGAGCCAAGTTTACAAGGGAGCACCTGAAGTCAGGACTGCTGCCTGCCAGATGTAACTAGACCCTGCAGTCTGTGTCCCACCCACCCTGTGACCCTAGCCAAGACAGGTGACATAGTTTACATGGTTCAGTGCAAAATGAAAATGATGACTCTCTTCTTCAAAAACTAAGAATTTCAAGACAGCACAAGTAAGATGCCATGAAACCAGGCAGGTGTCTATTGCGTTACTCTCTGGAGTCCCCTCTGCCCTGGCTTGCAAGGTGACTTTCCAGAATCCTACTGTTATGGTTTTATTGGCCTGTTAAAGTCCTTGACATAAAGATACATCCTAAACGAGGCAGAAAGATGCATTTCACTTCCCCCTAAAATAGCTCCAAGTGGCACATCAACCCTCAAGTTATACAGCACCCCCAGCTACTCTCCCCTGCTCCCCAGCACAATCAAAGGCCAGAGTTGCTGTCAGATCTAAGGTGGTGCACAAGGGATTGTGGAGAAGGGGCAGATATGAAGAACATGAAGGCATTCATTCTGCTGATCTGGATTCCTTCTCGGCCACTGTTTCCAGCCAGAACTAATCTCAACTAAAGACTCCTCATACCACCCAGATATGGCGTGATTCAGTAACGGGGTGTGTTGGGTGCCCAGCACAGTGTCTTGCATAATAAGTAAGAGCCTCAATTAAAGGAATCTGTCACCAGTGTCCTCTGAAACCTCTTCTAGCCACTTTCAATGAATGGGTCCTCTGATATCCAACTGTGACAAAGCAGGCAGATGGCTCTGAACACCCCACACCCCATCTCCTAGGCCCTCTTGTACATGGCCATAAATAGCACTGGAGAAAGAAAAAGGAAATAGGGACCTGACTTTTGTCCTGGCTCTCCCACCCTTGGCCTCTTTCTACATCAGTGTCCTCATCCATAAGAGGTGGATTTTAGTCTTTTTCTAGCTTAGGTGACCAGAGGTTGTGAGCCTCACAGAAGACAATGAGTGGATGGAAGGGGTGTTTGGCTGAGCAGAAGGTTATCAACACTACTATCCTTCTACCACGACTGCCTGTCACTCACCTTCCTTCCCAGCCAAGCGATTGAAATAATTCATGTCACTCTCTCTCCAGTTTCTCACGTCTCACTTTTTCAACATGTTGCAAACTGGCCTCTGCCCCCTGCTACATCACCAAAACTGCAATGACCCAAGTCACCAGTCAACCGCCTGTTGCAAATCCAAGGCCCCCCCGGCTGTCATCTCGCCTGACCTCTCAGCACCCTTGATCTGTTCACTGTTCCTTCCTGAAACATCCCTCGCCATGGCTTTCATGACCCTCCTGGTTTTCCTTCAACCTGTACAGCTGTTACTCTGAGACTGGTTAGGGGCTTCTCATCCTCTGTCCACTTCTTAATCTTGATGTTCCCCTACACCTCTGTAGCATTAAGATAGTTAATAGCTAATATTTACTAACTGCTTCCTATGTGCTAGGTAGTTCTCCAAGCACTTCACATGTGTTAATGTGTCAAATCTTCTAAAGCCCTGGAAGTAGATGTTATCATTATCCCCCACTTTGCAGATGAGAAAACTGAGGCCCAGAGTTGTCTGAGATTACTTAACTAGTCATCAGGGAGGTGATATTTAAACACAAGCTGTCTGCCTCCAGACCCCGTGTTCTGAACCTGTCCTCCACACTGCCTCTCAGCAGACTTGTCCCTGAATGCTGTGCAAACATTTTAGGTTATCCTGCAAGGTTCCTCCTAATCTGGTCACAACCTGTACCACCTACAACGTCATATACAGAGGATGTCCCCTAGGCTGAATTTCACAGCCTTTCACCTGACACACCCTGCTCTTTGCCTATGCTTCTCCTCTCTCTCTGGGGGAATAAACTTTTCTTTATCAGCTAATGAGCTTCCACTCTTCTGAGAACACCTTGTTCACAATTGCCTCCTCTGTCAGAGGCCTTCTCCACCTCCTCCCAACTCTCCCTCTTCTCTGAGTCACTTTGCTCCTCTCTCTGTGGTTATACATATTGCTTTATATGTAATTCATTCATTCCCATGCCTGCCGTCTTGGCCAGTCTCTGAGCTCCCTGCCTAACACAATGCATGGAGGTAATAAGCATTGGCGAATGCTGAATGAACATGTAAATGAACGAAAGAGCTGGCCCACATCTACACAGCACCTGAGACTTTCACCTGGCCTACTCCATGTTTCAACAAACTGAGCCAAAAACAAAACGCAAAAACCCTAAGTCTTTACACCCACATCTATTCAGGCTATTACATGCACGCAGCGACACATGCGTGCACACATTCCCCCCTGAGCCTTCATTCACTTCCTGGCTTAGCTCTTCCTTAGGCTGCTGTCTCAGCCTTCCGGCCATTCTCCACATCTGCACAGGCTTCCAGGCATCTGAAAATCCTGCCTTTTCTACAATATGTCATCTCAATTCTGCAAGGACTGAGTTTTCCATTCTTCCATAGTATCCAGGGCATTTCATGGGGCCTAACAGTTACAGTCTTACCACAAAGTCGTGTACCATGTCAGACAAGACAGTCTCCAAGCAGAAATCAGTGGCTACCAGTCATAATAATAGTCCTTTGTATGTTCACAGTGACTTGTGGCTTCCTTAGCTCCTTAGACCCATTTGTAACTTTGAGCCTTACAACCAGGTATGGAATAGTAATATAAATCTACCTTATAAATAAGGAAATCAAGGCTCATACAAATTAATCACACACACACACACGCACACACACACCCTTCTACCCAAATGCCCTGGGCAAAGTATTGGGCTGAGTGTTTAATAGGTAGTTAGTGATGGTTCACTGTGTCTTCTCTTTCCCCAATAGGTTTGCAGTCTCCTATTGGAGAACCCATCAGACTCCTCATGATTCTGTTAATATATAGTTTTATCTCCCCAACTACAGCCCTTCAAGCCCAAAGACTGCTTGGCCCACACTGAAGCAGGTCCATGCCAGGTGAACATGGGATGGGTCAAAGCCATGCAATAAGATAGGTGTCTTTCAAAGGCCTGCAAAGGACCATTTCTTTTTAGCATCCACATAAGTATTTCCCAGGGCAACCCTCTGCCAACATCTCCCCTGTGTAAACAAGTAAGCAGGTGAATGCATTCTGGCTTTACTAATTCAGGTACATAAACAGAAAGGCAAGATGAATTTAAGACTATTATTAAGTAAATGTGGTTCCCTTACTTTCAACCGTATATAATTCTTTCTAACAGTATTATTGGGTTGAAGGTACTTAGAAGATATGCTTTAATGGAGGTTTTTATCAGGTTTTGTAATTAGCCGAGCAATTGTGAGCACTTTAAAGTACTTGGAAGCAGATTAAACCCATTAAAGAGAATCAACCACTCAAAAACACAAAAGCAGTATCCATTTACATGCCGGCAATTGCTATGCCAATTAGAAATGCATATACTCAAGCAGCTACTGTAAATCTTACTCCTGATGCGGTATTTGACATCCCTCCTAGCAAGAAACACTCATTCATTAAGTAAACAAATATTTAAAGGATGCCTACTCCGTACTGGGCACTGTTCTATGTCCCGGTAACTGAGACACACAAGACACTTGTTTTTGTAGAGCTGACACCTTGCGAGAAAGGCATCATTTTCATGCAAGCTAATATGTGAACAAGATAATTTCAAATAGGATAAGTTGATGAAGGAAACATAACAAAAGGATATAACTAGAGGAGGGATTACAGAGTTTGCATTTGAACTGAGACCTGAATGACAAGAAGATGTGAAAAATGAAGAGGTGAATATTCCAGGCAGAGAGAATTGCAAACATGAGGCCTCATACATCTTTGCTTATGCTACCCTCTGAATAAGACAAAGATTTAGGTAAAGGCAGTTGACTGGGGAGGTGCAGGGAAAATTAGTAAGGGAGTAGGGGAGCAAAACAGGGAAGAGACGCACTTAGTAAAGACTGTGTTATCAAGCCAGCCCTTTGAGGTTGAAGTCTGAGAGGAAGGCCAGGGACCAACTCATGTAAAGCCTGGTAGGCCATGGTGTATTAGAAAGTCCGTCTTGGCAGGGCATAGTGGCTCATGCCTGTAATTCCAGGCTTTACATGAGAGGCCAAGGCAGGTGGATGGCTTGAGGTCAGGAGTTCAAGACCAGCCTGGCCAACATGGCAAAACTCTGCCTCTACTAAAAATACAAAAATTAGCCAGACATGGTGGCATACGCCTGTAGTCCCAGCTAGTCTGGAGACTGGGGCAGGAGAATCACTTGAACCCAGGAGGCAAAGGTTTCAGTGAGCAGAGATGGCACCGCTACACTCCAACCTGGGCGACAGAGCAAGACTGTCTCCAAAAAAAAAAAAAAAAAAGAAAGTGTTTGTGTATTAGAAAGCCAATTATGAAATGTAGTCAGGGATAGGGATAGGAACTGACTTCTCTTTTTAATAAGACTTCTCTCTCAGCTGTGAGGAGAACAGATTTTCTGAGGACAATAAGAACCAGTCAGGAGGCAATAGCAGGAAGCCAGGCAAGGGAGGGCAAGGGTTCCGGCTAGCCCGGGGTCAGTGCAAAGTGGATGGATCCAAGTATGACATAAAGGTAGAGCAGGACTGACTGGTGGGTTAGATGTGAGGGACCAAGGGAAAGAAGGATGCAGCCTTGGCTCGGGTGTGCCAGTACAGAGATAAGAGGATGACAAGAGAAACAAGTTTCATCTCGCCGGTCTCCAGGATGGGCTCCGCCACTCTCTGACTGCGTACTCAGGCCAGCCACTCTCCCAGACTGGGCTTCAATGTTCTCATTTGGAAAATAAGAGAGTAGAACTAATCAACTTCTTAGGACCCTTTTAATGCTAATATGCTATAATTCTAAAAAAAAAAAAAATCAGTTTTTGAAGTTTTAGTTATTTTTAATATATCCATAAACCCGTGTAAACCACCGTTAAAAATAAAAGCAAGGATCTTAACAATAAGCTACATCCACCATATTTTCCCTCTATACTGCTTTCCCTGACTCCCCCAACCTAAGGAAATCAAGACCCCAAACCTCCTTACTTTCTCTTTTCCATAAATTTGACCAATGTGTGCCGTGTGTTTCTAAAATGTATACATATATATTTTACCTTAGTTATTTTTACTTTATAAAAAGGGTATCACACTGTTTGTTTATCACACTGTTTATAGGGACTTATTTGTTGAATAGTATTTTGTTAATATCTAGGACATCTGTATCATTACTCTGCAGTTCATTTGTTTTAAATACCATATTATATTCCATTGGATAAGCATTCTATTGTTTATCTATTCACTCTCTTTTGATGGGCATTTGAGTCTTTTCCAGAATTTCGTCATTGTAAATAGTTCTGAATATTCTTATACGTGACCATTTTTATATATGCAAGACTTCCATTAGGTGTATATGAAAAGTGGAATTTCTTGGTCGGAATATTCGCTGTCATCAGAAAGTTATATCTGTCAGCCGTAAGTGTTCCCTCTTCTGTGAAATGTCTATTCCTAGTTTTTGCCCTTTTTCTTTTGGGTATTCGTATTTTTCTTATCAATCGCATTGGCCTGCTTCCTGCCTGTAGAATACTATCGCTCAAAATCATTTTATGTCCTCAAAAATCCATCTTTTTAAATCTAGGCTGGCAGCACTTTCAGCAATGTAACTCTCTCAAAAACCCTTTTTGAAATGTCAGTAGCCAAATCCACGACTCATTTTGAGACATGTCTTGCTCTCCCTCTGGATGTAGTTTCAAGTACTTTGACATCATCAGGCTTTAGGAGACCTTTCCATGAGCCATTTTGTCTAACAGAGAGGTTATACATATTGCTTTATATGCCTGCCGTGTTGGCCAGACGTATTCCTATCAGAGGTCTTAACAAAGGCAGTGACAGTTGTGCCCTGGATTTGGTCTTGGTCTTGGTCTCCAGGCTGAGTGTTCAAAGCCAAACCTTTGTTTTGTTTTGTGCCTTAAAGCTATGTCCTATTTTGAGAATATTTTTAAACCACAGAGGTTGGAAGTGAGAGGTTATTGCATCTTTCAACACTGTTAGCCCTAGAATTTCTAGACTTTCTATGTTCCCTTTCAATTCCGCTTGCAAATGAGCCTGCCCTTTGCTGACGTCATTTCTTTCTTGTAGTACCTCATGAAATGCAGCTAGTAAAAACTAACTCACACTAGCCAATTCTGTCTCAAAACCTCTTCTTCCAAAGCTGCAAATTCAGTAGGTTTATTTTCTGCCTTCCAAGTTATCATATGTGACAGTTTTACCAAATGTCTCACTACAGCATTCCATAGGTTGCCATTTCTCTAGCCCCTATAATAATTTCTCTGTTGTCTGCCACCCAGCTCCAAAGTCAAAATTGTACATCTTATCCTTTGGTTAGAGCAATTTTCCTCTTCTGGGTATTAATTTCTGTATTGGCCAGCTTTTGCTGCAGCAACAAGCAACCCCAAAATATTTGTGGCTGATAACAAGAAACGTTTCTCTTTTTGGCTCTCAAGTCTGCAGGCCAACTGACCTTCTTCAAGCTATGGGTGAGGTCAGTCTTTGTCACATGTCTTCCCAATTCCAGGGTCCAGGCTAAAGGAACAGCTCTTGCTCAGGACAGGGCATTCTACTGGAAGAGGGTCCAAGAGAAAGAGGATTCAAAGCTTCTGCTGGGATCTGGCATGTCATATCTGCTAACATTCTATTTGGTCAAGGGAGGTACATGGCCAACCTCAAAGTCAATGTTGTGAATAAATACATTCTAAACCCTTTTAAACGAGAATATAACCTCCTGCAGATTTGAAGGAGCTCTTGATATGTTCTTATATTAATCCTGTTGGTATGTGTATTGCAACATAATCTCCCATTTGTAATTTGCTTTTAAGTTGTCTCCTTAAAAAGTATGTTAATACTTTTATTGAAAAGATATATAAGTTTAACAAATTGTAGTAGCTCCACTATCCTGACAACCATTTTCATTTTTATTGACCTTCTAGTCCCTGTACACATTAAACAAACTCCACCAATACTATCATGAGTAACTCAATGCAATTATCAGTTTCTACACCATGCAATGCTACCCTAAGAACTGCCACAAATTTTAAGTCCAGAACACAAAGAAACAGAAACTTAGCAAGATAATTATTTACAAGTACAGTGTAGAAAACTGAAAAATGTTTCAACAGTTTTAAAAAATGCTTTCTTTCAGGCAGAATCCAGAGACTACAGTAAGCGGGGAACAGCAGACAGTCTCCAGATCTCAGAAGGAGGAACTTAAGCAAAAACGAAACAGAAAAAAAGAAAAAAGAAAAAAGAAAAACTGTTCTTTCGAAACCTTCCAGCCACCTCAAAGTGAGACCCATAAGCAAACAGGTATACTTGAGAAGTCTCTAATTCTCATTAGTTGACTTTCAGTAATCGATGTTGGCCCCATGCAGCTGTTTTAAATCACTAACACAAACATTACTGTCTTTGGTATTCTTGCAGTGTTTTCATTTATGAGAAAACCTGCAGAAGAAACTGCTTGAACCAGAGCAAAGTAGCAAGGAAACAGGTTACTACATAATCAGAAGGCCCTAAGAAAGGTGGCAGCAGGTCATATAATTACCTCCTTGTGGATAAAATCCCTGTCCTCAAACTAGGCAACCTACTACCTGTACTTCTTCCTTAGGAACCAATTTTTTCTTGCTGGTCTACTTCGTAAATGCCCCCTTAAAGTAACCTGTTAAATTAAGCCATCTTTTTTGAGTTTTTTTTTTTTTTTTAATTCAAACCAATTAGAATTGTTTCACAGATGCTTTTAAAAAGTTATTGGCCATATGATGTTTATCAAAACCACAATGCATTTGCTTAAAATCAAACTTCAAATAAGTTAGGAAGGGGCAAAAGTAATTCAATTACATTAGAAGATGCAAAGCAGTAGTCTAGACCTCAGCCCACCATATATTGTTGGAGCATATATTTCATTTATAGCATTTAATCATCAAAAGTCAAACATCAAATCTCATAAAATCTCCAGCCTTTCTTGATCAATTAGAAAAGTAGGTGACACAATGTAAATCCTGCTTGCTACTTATTGACTGGAGCGAATTAACACCCTGCCTGTCCCCTTTAGATGCCATGTGTCTTCTAGTCATAGTCAGCTCCTCCTGGGTCGCTGACGGTATTTCAGCTTTTCAGTTTTTGACCACTGAATTATAGTAAATGGAAGCAAATTCTGATCATGATTTTTGTCAACATTATAAACAAGCTTTTAGAAACCATCACGCTCTCTGCAATGGTACTTTTATGTATTTTTACAAAATGTACCCATTCTCCTTAATTTGATCCACTTACTCTGCCTGACTATTAAGGATGTAGAATGAACACTTATGTAATTAATGAAACATGTAAATTCACTTTTCTCCAGGCCTTAGTTAATTAGTTAGAAAAAGATAAGTTTCCAACTGCAGAGTACTAGTAATACCTACAGTGGAGACACATGTCAGAAAATCACTGTGCATGAAAGAATGACTGTACTCGCTTCACGTTCTGCAGGCGAGTTATGCATGTTGTCAGTTTAACTAAGATTATGCCAAAGAGAATTTCTTGAACATTCTCACTTTTCTTTGGCATATACCGAAAGGCAACAAATGTAGAGTTTTTTTTTTTCCCAATGTTTACCCAATTTGGAACAAAGACCAATTATCAATGTAGGTGCCCTACCATACGTCTGGGAATAAATAAAAAAGCACAAATATGGTCCAGGATACATCACGTTGGTTGGGCCCACCCAAGGGAGAGTCTGATGTTTCCTCTAATGTAAAGTTCCTGTTGTCAATGGCATGCACTAGATATTAACATTCAAGATACATGAAAATATTTGTGAGGTAGTAACCTTTTCCACACCTCCACACTTTGTCCCTTTTCCCTCTTCTCCCACAATAAAATAAATAGCAGACACTTTAAACAGGGAGCTTTTAGCCTCGCTTGGCTGCAAGGCCCAAGATAGAATATGGTTTGGCTATTGGAAGAAAGCTGAAACATGGACCTTCACAGGTATTAAAATTCAAGGTAACCTTTCTAGCATTTTGCTTCTATTTTATTTAAAGCAACAAACTGTTGATTTCCCATCTGACAGTTTCAAGTAATTCCCCCTTTGTGAATAAAGGACCACTTCAAGTTTGGGTAGCAAAGTTGAGAGCTTAGTGACTTACCAGGGAGCAAGGGTAGAGTGCGGAGCCCATGTCTCCTTTTCCAGGCTGGTGGCGAAACTGCCCAAATCAACAAGCAATGAGGCAGTGCTCACAGCATTCTCCAAGGCCATCCGAAACCAAACTGGGAATGAATGATAACAAACATGACTTTCTTTCAGCTTAGAAAGTGCTCTTCAATTTGCATTTACCTTTACCCCTCAGAACCTCACCTTGGACATGGATATCAGGATGTAAGTCAGTGAACCCACTGACAATTCCAAAGGGACCTAGTCCCCGATTAAGATTTCCTGAGGAGTCTTAATTTCTCCACTCTTTGAGATTTTTGCTTAATTTCAAATTTCTGAAATATACCATATGTGAAAATGTTAAATGTTAAATCACTGCATCTATTGTACTACACTTGAACAAAGAACATTAACAACTGATAAACTGTAAATACAAAAGAATGTCAAAATTAATTATTCTGATCTAGTTAAAAACAAACAAAAAAAATATCATCTAGTTAAAAACAAACAAAATAATGTAGCAAGCCTACTCCTCAGTCAAGTTGTCATTTTAGGAAAGAAAACTCAATTTTAATACACAAGTATCAGTCTTTTCTTTTATAGTCAAAACTCTTCTGTCTTAAGACACAAGATTAAATCATCATCCTCAGCAAACTAACACAGGAACAGAAAACCAAACACCGCATGTTCTCACTCATAAGTGGGAGCTGAACAATGAGGACACATGGACACACAGAGGGGAACATCACACACCTGTGTGGGGAGAAAGGGGAGGGAGAGCATTAGGACAAGTATCTAATGCATGCGGGGCTTAAAACCTAGATGACGGGTTGCTAGGTGCTGCAAACCACCATGACACATGTATACCTATGTAACAAACCTGAACGTTCAGCACACGTACACCAGAACTTAAAGTATAAATAAATAAATAAATAATTTATAAAGTTTTAAAACTAAAAAAAACCCTATTCTCCAAGATTTAAAAACTATTTCTATTAATATTTTCTATTAAAAATATTAAAGACTTGTTAAACATTTAACCATGTGGGATTGATTTTTATATATCATACAATGTAAGGATCCAATTTAATTTATTTGATAGGGATTGCCATTTTTCCAGGCCTAATTTTTCAATAGTCTTTCCTTCCCCATTAATCTGACACACAAACCATATCATATAACATAGCTTTATACATATGTGCTTTTGTTCCTGGACTTTTGTATATAATTTTATTGGTCAGCGTGTGTATTGCTGCACTGATGTATGACTCATAACAAGTTGTGGTATCTGGTAATGTGAATCCCCTTTGGGATTTTTTTGTTTTAACTGAAAGTGTCTGTCTTTTATTTTATTTATTTATTTATTTATTTATTTATTTATTTATTTATTCTTTTTGAGATGGAGTTTTGCTCTTTTTCCCCAGGCTGGCGTGCAGAGGCGCAATCTCGGCTCACTGCAACCTCTGCCTTCCAGGTTCAAGCGATTCTCCTGCCTCAGCCTCCCAAGTAGCCAGGGTTACAAGCATCTGACACCATGCGAGTCTAATTTTTGTATTTTTAGTAGCGGTTTCACCATGTTGACCAGGCTGGTCTCAAACTCCTGACCTCGTGATCTGCCCCCCTTGACCTCCCAAAGTGCTGGGATTACAGGCGTGAGCCCCCACACCTGGCCCCTTTTATTCTTCTTTAAAATTTTTTAGCCATTTCATCAAGTTCCAGGAAACACTCCGTTGGGCACCAAGCTATGCTGTTACTATATACTGGCTTATTAAACCCCAACAGTTACCCAGTGAAGGTCAGTATTATTCTCCCCATACTATAGATGAGGTGCACAGAATGGACTGGCTCCGCAACTTCAAAGTAGTAGCTCCAAGATTCAAACCCAGGCATGTCTGACTTGAGAGCCCCTGTCATGCCCACATCACACAGTTTGGGTTGGCAGATACCCAGCTAGGAGATGCTGAATCAATCCTGCCCTCTGGGCCCCACAGAGAGGGGAGGTTGTCGAAGGTCTCATGGAACAGCTGGTGTTTCCTGTCATCGTTCTGCATGCCTCCCTGTCCCCAGTTCAGCCATGCAGCACCGGGGGTGGGAGGGGGACACCTGAGCCCACAGAACCTGGTAGGTCTGCAGAGTCACTAGCAGTGCATGTCTGTCACTTTGCTGAGGATTCCTAGTGACAGCAGAAACCATGCAGGCTACGTTTGAGTCAGCTCACTTTCGCTAATTAAAGAAAACAACAGCAAGCAGAGGCCTGACATCTGGAGACAGTTCATAGTCCAAGAAAAGGCAGTTACTTGGTCTCCACAGTAGAGGAGTCTCTCTCTCTCTCTCTCTCTTTCTCTCTCTCTCTTTACTCCTCACCTCCTGCACCTCCTGCACCTTAGGATTGGAGAGGTGAGTAGACGTGACAGCGAACGTTACCAGCATCTGGATTGTCCCTTTCATGGTCATTATATCCTTCAGTTCTTGAAAGAGAAGAATATCATCTTATTACTCCCCTTACACATAATGAAACAAAGATGGTTAAATGACTGGCCAAGTGATTCCATTTCTCTATCCCCTTAGTAGAGGGCATCGTATTAAGGCAGCTGATTTGCAAAGTTAACATGAGCAATGAGAGCTTGTAGTTAGAGCAGTGGCTCTCAGTACTGTGCCAGCAGCTTCTGCATTAGCTGGGAACTTGTTAGAAAGGCCAATTCTTGGGCCCTACTGAGTCTTAAAGTTTTGGGATGAGGCCCAGTGATCTCTTTAACAAGTCCTCCACCCTGAGTGATTCTGATGCTTCTCACATTTGACAGCCACTGATAGAGGGGATGTTCCCCAGCACCTGACAGAGCAAATTCTCGATCAATCGTAACTATTTGGGCCAGAGCTCAAAGCGCTCATTCATGAAAACCCAGTCTCAGCCTCCGGCTCTACTGACTCCAGAAAACTGTTTCCATCAAGTGTCATCTTAATTCCTAGGAGTAAGACCGCTTTCTGGGAAGATTTGCCCAAGGTCAGACATTGGTGTATTCGTAGAGATTACCTGGAGATATTCCACTTTAGGGCGTGAAAGAATAACAGGGCTGAGGTTCAGGCGTGTGAAACACTGTGGTTCCTGTGTAATCTTATTTAAGACCCTTGGAGGTTGAGTCTGGGAGTCTCGCCAATTCAAACGTGCATGTGACATTATTATATATGCACACGTCTATACATACAGCCTCTCATTCATACATAGGGATTAAGGCTCCATTATCCACAAGTGGGTTAGATCTCTACTGAAGTTAATAGGTTGGTTTAGGTTTGATTTAACTTTTATTTGACAGAGAGCCTTTGGAATTGAAAATCATCACGATAAAACATTAGGGTAATTGGAAAAAAAATTAATAATGGTCCTATCAATTTCAAAGAACTACTTGTTTCTCACTTTCCATTATTTAGCTTTTTCTACACAAATCTTCATATCATCTCAATCATCATGAATGCCAAATTTTGTGTCTTCTTTTTTCACTGAATATCATAAACATTTCTTGTGATGCCCCTTAGTTTTCATAACTGCCATTGTGATGACAGAAAAATATTTCATCAAGCTGAAGTTATATGTCTCCATATATAGATATTTAACTGGTTATTTAGGTGTTTGATATGTAGATATTTATTATAGATATTTAGCTTGTTATTTATAAACAACACTTTTGTGACTACTTTTCTGCAAGTCCTATTTTCTGCTTATGATGGTTTCCTTTAGATTAGCTTCCTAGAAGTGGAATTACAGGAAGAGAGGGCATGACACACCTCCGACTACAGGAACATACAGAAAAAAAAAAAAAAAAAAAAAACATTAGTTAACTCTGTTGGTAGCAGTAGGAATATACCTGATTTACAAAATGTAGTCTTTAGCCCTGAGTGTTGTTCTCCCACTTTTTGACAATTAAATGAGAATGCAATTGTATTCCAAGTTATTGGTTTAATTTTTCTTTCTGTAAATCCCAGCTCTCTTCTTTTTCCTAAAGACACAGCTGATCAAACTGGGCTTCGAAGAGAATTTATTTCAATTAGTTTGTACCTATCTTCACATGCGTTTCTGGATACATATGTGTATCTGGGTTTATGACCATCTCTCTCCATGTGTACCTATAAACATGTGTATGGAAGAACACGTATGTTGTAGAGTGTATTTACCTGAGGTTCCACTGCAGATGCTGTTTCTGAGCATGCATTGGTTGGAATATGTTTATGTGTATGTGCAAATATCTACAGCTAAGTGAGACTGTGGATACAATACAACTAATGAAATCAAACACAGACTACTTGTGCCTTAACACAATTCTTCCAACTGCACTTTCTTGTTGACTGTCACCTTCTTGCATAGCTCCATTAACATAGGGAAAAAACTAATGAATTGCAAGTAACAGTGAAGCATCCAGCGGAATTGAGGTCATTTGATCAGAAAAGCAGAAGGAGGAAACTGGCTTCCTTCCTTCCTTCCTTCCTTCCTACCTTCCTTCCTTCCTTCCTTCCTTCCTACCTTCCTTCCTTCCTTCCTTCCTTCCTACCTTCCTTCCTTCCTTTTTTCTTCCTTTTTTCCTTCTTTCTTTCTTTTGTGAGACAGGGTCTCTCTCTGCCCAGGCTGGAGTGCATTGGCACAATCACAGCTCACTGCAGCCTTGACCTCCTGGACTCAAGCAATCCTCCCACCTCAGCCTGCTGAGTAGCTGAGACTACAGGTGTGCCACCATGACCAGGTAATTTAAAAAATTTTTTGTAAAGATGGGGTCTCTCTATATTGCTAGACTTGTCTCAAATTCCTGGGCTTAAGCGATCCTCCTGCCTCAGTCTCTTAAAGTGTTGAGATTACGGGCATAAGCCACTGCACCCAGTCCTGGTTCTTCTTTTCATGCAGAGAATAGATATGTCCTCAGTGGACTTGACATCCAAAAAACCACTTGTTAGGTTAATGACACTGGGCAAGCCACATTACATCTCCCCCAACCCCAGTCCTGACCCTGTGTTCTCTGAGTCTAAACTGGTGGTCAGAAGGAAGGATGCTCATGAAAGCTAAATAAGACAGTGCCCATGGCCACAGCTCCTGGCCCGCAAAAGGTGCTCAGAAGCCATGGCCTCCCACAGGAAAGGGAGCCTTTTGTAAGACCCTGAAAGAGACAATGAAGGCTCGTAAGCTTAAGGGTTGCAAAAGTCTTTGCAAAATTCTGCCCTGCCCAGCGCTAAAGCCTCATACACTGTTGCTGAGTACGTGCTGTGTGAGGGTAGACCAAACTCTCTGTGCCATAGGGATCTTGGGGAGCTAGTTAAAAAATCCACATGGGAGGTGGGAGGGAGTTAGAAATCACTGGGTCAAATCTGTGCACTTCAAGCTTTTAAAAATCCAACAGAACTGCTCTCCTCCTTATACCTTTATCCAAGCAACTCTTGGAGGGAACCACAAACTATGACCCAGGCAAGGGGCAGAGACTGAGGATGGGTGGGCTGCCTACTCACGCCCTCCCTCTACTCTGACAGGGGCTCCTAGGGCAGTGTCACACTCTGAAAGCCCCCTAGCTGAAAGTCACGCAACTAGATGGCCCCTGAGTCTCTTTCAGCATTGCCTGCCATTTGAAGGAAGGCATTCTAAGTCATGGTCTCCAAGCAGTATAGCAACAGGGCCAACTAATATTTATTCAGAGCTTTCTACATCCCAGGTTCCATGCTTCACTTTTTAGATCCTTTCTTTCACTTTATCCTCGTGTATTCTCCGGGAGGAAGATCGTGATAGTATTTTGACAGCACCGTGGCTGCTATCTTATTTCCATCATGGCCTTTGTTACCCAGCCCTGCCAATACCTGTCTCAGGGCTACCTCCCGTACTAACCAGGAGCTCTTGGAAACAGAGCGCTGGCTCACCGATAAGCTTCTGTGCGGCTCTGCCTGTGGAATGAACAGCCCAACCTAGACCTCCAAGGAGCTGAACAACCCTCCCTAGCACTGCTGGGCTCCAGGCATTTGTAAAGGGCCCTCAGTTCTGAGAACCTCTCAGGCCTCTGAAGACTCATTCTTCCTCCCTCCCACATATGGTAGCTCTCTTCCATCTCTGGGAAATCCCAGGGCAGCACCTATTGGGCTCAAAGTGGGTGTTCAGTGGACAAATTTCTTCCCCCGCCAAAACTGCATGGGAGGGAAGGGACATTTAAACTCTCTTAACTGTAAGGACCCCCTATCTGTCCCTCCCTCTGCTTTAGGACTTAATATCACATAGGAGGGTTTGGTTAAGAGCCTGGGCACTGGAGTCAGCTTGACATAAATTCAAACTTGCTGATGACGTGATTTGGAGCAAATTTCTTAACCTCTCTGAACCTCTAAGAGAAAACAATTACTAACTCATCATGACCACATCGTGACGTGAGAGTCAAATAAGATAATGCATGGAAAGGGCTTTGAACAGTGTCTGGCTCACAGTAAATGCTCAGAGAGAGCTTCTAAAGAAACCCCATCCTGCCTCAGAGGCTCAGAGCAGCGAGTAAGAAAGAGCCAGGTGGTCAGAGTGGAACAGGGAGCAGCTAAACTTGGTGAGAGATAGGAGCAGAAGACTGCCCAATTCATGAGAAGCCCAATGCCCAGTCAGTGGGAGCAGGGGAGGGGACAGTGATTCACACAGTGACTCACTCAAAGAATCTGCCCCACCGCCACCACCTGCAGACAAAAAAAGAAAATCTACACAAATATTATTAGCCACAGGAAGCAGCAGAGTTTAGGCAGAAAGGCCTTTTGGTGGTAGAAACACATGGACAATGTGCTAGCAAAGCGGAAAAAGAGTGCCAGGCAGGCAGGAAGGAGAAAGGAGATTAAAAGTCAGGCTGGCTGCAGAACAGAGAGGAAGTCATTGGTAACAGCTTCTCCAGGCCCCACAGCTCCAGAAAGCGAGGTCGAGGAGGCTAAAAAGATAAACTCCCAGGGACCTAGGAAGGTGCCTGTTTCACTCCAGCAAAATGTCCCCTTTGCTTTAATCCAAGATCTTTTTGCCATGCTCTGAGGCCTGCCAAGAGAAGAGGGACATTTAGCTGGACTGAGCCCCTACTCTGTGCCCAGGACCAGGCTACAATAAGCTTTACCTCCTGCTATCTCTCTTGCCTCCAAGAACCCAATAGTGCAGCGGGTAGCACCCCCCAGGCACAGCTGAGAAGCCTGTCACTAGATACAGGCCAGAGTGGGGATTTAAACCCAGACTAATGGCAGGCACGCTTAGCTCCGTACTTCTCCTTTCAGGCAGGTAAAGCACCATGCTGCGGCACTGGGGTTGCCAGCAGCGACTTCCACCAATTATGTGTGACCTTGGCAACTCACTTGTCTCTTTGGGCCTCAGTTTCCATGGCTATAAACCATCACCTACTGCATATGGTGTTGAGAGGATTGAAGGAGCTAGAGCTGAGCCTGGCGCAGAGCTGACACTCAATTCGTGCCACCTGTGGAGCTTGTATTCATCTCAAGAAAAGCCACGCCTCAGGAGAACAGAAGAAAACATGCCGTCCCCAGCCCACATTGGTGGTAGTGGAGAGAGCACTGGGCTTGGAGTTCAGAGACCTGAATGGGAGCCCAGCTCAACACCTTCCCAGGGCTGTGATCTTGGATAAGTCACTGGACTCCTCCAAACCTTGGTGTGCTCATCTCTACAGTGAGGATAATGGCTGGGAATCATAACTGTGATCCTAGCACTTTGGAAGGCTGAGGCAGTAGGATTGCTTGAGGCCAGGAGTTTGAGATCGGCCTGGGCAACAAGCAAGAGTCTATCTCTACAAAAAAAAAAATTAAAAATTAGCTGAGTGTAGTGGCACATGCCTGTAGTCCTAGCTACTCAGGAGGCTGAGGCAGGAGAATCACTTGAGCCTGAGAGTTCAAGGCTGGAGTGAGCTAGGATCACACCATTGCACTGGAGCCTGGTATCACAGCAAGATCCTGTCTCAAAATAATAAAATAATAAAATAAAATAAAATAAAATAAAATAAAATAAGGACGGGCTAGGCTTATACCTGTAATCCCGGCACTTTGGGAGGCCAAAGCAGAAGGATCAGTTGAGGCCAGGAATTTGAGACCAGCCTGGCCAACATGGAGAAACCCCATCTCTACAAAAAAGCACAAAAATTAACTGGGCGTGGTGGTGCACACCTGTGATCCCAGCTACTCAGGAGGCTGAGGCACGAGAATCGCTTGAACCCAAGAGGCAGAGGTTGCAGTGAGCCAAAATTGCACCATTACGCTCCAGCCTGGGCAAGAGGGAGACTCCATCTCACAAATAAATACATAAATAAAATAAAACAAAATAAGGATAATGACCCTCCTAACGGCACAGGATCATGGTGGAGGGACATCATGGAGATGACAGCACCTAGCAGGGATCAGTGGGGAGCAGAGACCAGGAGGCAGGGACTGGCCTTTCCCCGTGGTGGCAGGGACTGATCCACTGGTGGCCAGTGACAGGGAGAGGGGAAGGAGCATGGGAGAAGCTGCAGATGCCCAGAAAGATCCAAACCTCTACTGCAAAGTCAAAGCAGACATTTTCCCAGCCCCGGGGAGGGAATCTGATATGCATGAAACAAAGGTGAACAGGGAGGCTATCAGGCTGGGGTCTCTGTCCTTTTCTTTGTCACCCTCTGTTCAAGGCAGTCACTAGGGAGCTGACTGGCCACAGGGACTTTCTTGCCATGTAACCCTGGGGCAAGCCGCTCACCCACTTTGTTCCTTCTCTTTTTGGTGTCCACGCTAGGAGACAGTGATGCTCGCCAAGCTCCTGTGTGGGCAGGATGACAACGAGGAGGAATAAACCACTCAGAAGGAAATAGATGGAAGATCGCATCGAGAGCCGCCCAGTGGGGCATTCTACAATATCTCCCTGCTGAGGGGTGGAGGTAAGGGCACATCACAGGAAGGTGTGACTGAGGAGGACCAAACCACAGAGATGAAAATTAGCAACAAGGCTGGGAAGGGAAACCCTTGTGGGTAAAGCTTTGCCTTCACCTCAGCAGCATACACAGGGAGGCAGAGCTGCTATAGTGCAAAGTGGGTGTGGGTGGTGGCTCCTCGGCCCCCTGCCCTCTCCCAGCTTCCATTCATTCTGCGTGAAACTGGAATGGAATTGGAGAGCATGAAAGATTTGGGATAATAGACCACTTGTGTCTTTCCTAGCTGTATGGCTATAAGCAATACATCACCTTCTTGAGTTTTCATTTTCTCATCTCTGAGATGGAAAGGTGATATCTACCTTACTGGGTAGGTGGGAGGAGAAAATACAACTGTAAGAATAGTAACTACTGTTACACGCTGGGCTGCATGCAGTGTCATTAAACTTTCATGACAGCTCTGTCCAATGAACGTTTTCATATCCATTTACAGAGAAGGAGACAGACTCAGAGAAGTTAAGCGATTTGCCTACGACAAACAGCTGATAAACAGCAGGATTGTCAGGCCCAAGGTTTATCAGACTCCATCCACATGTTAGAGCCTGGCGTAAAGTAATTGATAAATAATGATTCATTTGCCCCTCCAAAATCCTTTCCCTGGTTCCTACTCCATTCCCAGAGGCTGCCTGTGACTGGGCTCACTCCTTGCTCTTGGTCCAGGACTGTGGTTTCTGGTGCAGGCTGCCAGTGAAGAAGTCTAGGCCTGTGATCCACTTACTCCTGATATCACCTCTCCCTGGACAGTGGCTCCTCAATCTGACCCCACATGCTGATGACAGATACTTAGGGAAATGATCTAGCAGGAGGAGGTCTAGTGATACAGGATGCGTTCATATCTGTGATCTTGAACCCAGGCTGCCTTCATGTAGCTTCTTCTGTCTGCTGCTGTAAGGAGGTGGGAGATCCTGAACCCAAAAAGGAGACAGTTGAAGGTGTGGAACAGTTGAAGGTGTGGAACAACGGCGCATCAAGAGTTCACTGCAAGGATCACTCGTGACCTAATCTTCCCCTGAAGAAAGCAAGCGGCCACTGGTCTTTACCCTCGAAGTCTCTCTGCTTTCCCTGACAGGATATTGCAAGAATGCTTTGGGATGGAGGGACAAAGGATGATGGGATTTCACCAAGTCCCTACTGTCTGCCAGGGGTTTCAATAGGAGCTTGACATGAATCTTTTCATTGAGGTGCTCGGCAGTCCTGAAGGACAGGCATGGTATATTCTTAAAAGAAAGCACTCAGGCTCAAGGAATTTTGTCAAAGTGCCAAAAGCCACCTAGCTGGTGAGGGTCGTCAAGGCCCATCTGACTTCATGTCCACACTTTTTCCTTTCCACAGCGGCCCCAGTGGATCTGCCTGGTTACCATGGGAGGCCAGTGTGTCAGAGCAGCCATGCCAGGATAGGTGGACCTCGTTTGGCGATGTTCTTCATTGTAGACCTTCCTGCCATCTTGAGCCCCAACATGACTGTATCCACAGATCACCTATCTGACATGTTTGCTGAGCACTCGCTCATTACGCCCAAGGTCCTGTTCTAGAAGCTGGGCAAGGTTGTAACATGAAGACTGAGAGTCTGTCTTCAGAGAATTTAGCAGAGAAGAAAGATCCAAGGAAAACGGGACCATAGTGCCAGGGTGGTACAAGTGAAATTGGGCAGTTGAGGGGACAGACAGATCGCCACCTGTCTGGTGGGAAGGGAATAGCCAAAGAGGTACAGGTCAAGCCAAGCATCTGATTGAGAGCTTAGTGTTCAGAGTTGGAAGGGATCTCAAAGGTTTTCTGACCCAACTTCTCATTTTCTAGATGAGAAAATGGAGGCCCAGAGGGAGGGGTCATTTACATAAAACCACGTGACATATGGTCAGCCTGAAAGCCAGGTGAGGACCAGGTTCCCTGACTCAGCACTACCTTAGTTCCTCATATGCCCCCAAGCAAGGCTGACAGGTGATCTAGCAAGTGGACCCCAGTGCAAATCTGCTGCCATAACCGTAAGAACTAAGCATGCTAAACATGTGAGACTTCTATATCAGCTAAAATTGGATTCAGCTGCACAAAGAAACCCAAAACAATCCTAGCTTAAGCATCAGAGGAGTTTTTTAATCTCTCAGGTAAAAGTCCAGAGGCCTGAGGTCCAGGCTGGTTCCGCAAAGTTGTTAAGGACCCAGGCTCCTCCCAGCAGCTTCTCTCTGCCCCCAGTGTATGGCCCCCACCCAACAACCCAAGCTGAGGGCACCTGCACTCCAGGCAGCAGGGCAAGATGAGGAGGAGAAGCAGTGGCTTTCAACTAGGGTTGCTGAAGGCCATCACAGGACACATCGCTTTCCAGCCTAGAAGTTAGAGCCTTGTCGAATGGGAAGCTGGGAAATGTGGCTTTTATTCTGGGTGGCCATGAGCCCAGTCAAAATTTATGTTACAATCGAAGAAAGGAAGAATGGCTATTTGCCTTTGGTTTTCACTTCTAAGTTTGCTTTCTGTATCCTGCCTCTTTCAACCTCTCCTTCCCCAGGTCTAGATACCCTGTGTAGTCCCTTCCTTGGTACTCATTGCCTTATCAACAGTTTGAGGTGTGGGCACCTCCCTCCCCCACTCCTGCACCTTCTCCAGCCCAGAAACAGTTGCATTCTCTGGTCTGCCACAGAGGCCACTTGGAATGGGCAGGGCCACTGCTGGGCTTGGGGACCAGGAGTCTGAGTTCTAATTGACATAGCTTGTCAGTCACTCTGTGCCCTTCACCTAATTACACTCTCTCTCTGAGCCAGGAGAGACAGAGTGTGTGCATTTCATATCCACAGAAAGACAAAATGAAATGAAAGGGAAAACATCCCAAAATACACCCTACAGATAGGCTGGTAAGTAAGATATACTGTAGCATCTTTGAACACTCAAGAAACCTTTTATGACAAAATATTGGAAGCAAGCTAAATAGCCATTAACTGAAAACTGGCTACTTATATGTTAGCTCTATATAATAGAATATTTTGCAACTATTTAGAAAAATAAAGCCACTTTATGTGTGGTGTGCTTATATAGAACAATATCCAAAATACATAAAGCACTAATGGAAAAGGATGGAACCACATGCATGGTATATAACCTTTGAGTGAAATCATATTCACTCAAATGTACATATTCCCATGTGTGTGTAAACTTCCTCTGGAAGGATACATGAGAAAATGTCTCTAAGAAGAGGAACTGGTGTCAGGGGGACAAAGAGAGACTTGCTTTTCAGTATATGAAATTTTTGAACTGTACACCAGGAAGCATCTACAGTAAAAGATAAGAAGGGAAAGGGAAACATAGAGTAATAATTATTTAATCTTTGACTCAGAGACAATTTTCTTCTAGACCTTACATGTCCCTTTAGAAAAAGCAAGACACTGGGTAAACCAGCTGAACTCCCACCTGGTTCAGTTCTACCCAACGTCATTGTCACCACTGCCTTGAGTCACAGGCCCAGCCCTCCCTGGAGTCTATGACCCTTCCCCTTCTGACGCAGCCCTTGGAGGAAGAGATTTCAGTGCTAAGAAAGAGAAAAGAACCTGACAAGGAGGTTCGGGGTTTTGCTATGTTGAGTTTCTCTCAGGGAACCCCTGCCTGCCCAGCCCACTGTTCCTCTTATGGGGTGAAGGGGATTGAGCAGGGTGCTTGTATTGCAAGGGACAGAAAATTCCTAAGTTGAACTAGCCTAAACCACTGACCTAGTTGATCGGCCCATATAGCCCAATTTATCGGCTCATTGCAACAGAAAGCTCAAGAAAGGGGTAGAACTGAATCTGGGGGGCACTGGAACATGGACCTCACAGCCTGTCAGAGCCGCCCTGCCCCCAAATGTCTAATGTCCTCTTCATGTGGCCTTGATTCTTTCCTCCAATGGGAGCCTTCACACCAGCAGCTCTGGGCTCATGGCCAAAAGCTCAGGCACTAGAGAAAAAACGAGTCACTTTCTCCCATCTCCAGTTAGAAAACCCCCAGGGAATGACAGTCACTGTCCTGGCAGGAGTCAGATACCCACTTCTGCACCAATCAGCGTGACTAGAGGAACAGGCTTCCATTTCAGGTCCAGCAAGAGCACATCTCCACATCCTTCCCAGCTTAGAGGAAGTGTCACTTCCTCCAGGAAGCCTTCCCAAATGCTCCCGATTAAACCCTCATTGCACTGTTTTCTCCCTCACTGAACTTGTCTGAGCTCTGGTTTCACTCGTGTGTGTGATTATTTATTTGATTAGTATCTGTCTCCTCCACTAAATGCAAGCTCCTTGAGAGCAAGAATCAGTCTGGATTTGCCCTCCTTGCATCCACAGCCCTTCGCATGGGTCTGGCACACAGTGGCAGAAAGTGGAAATAGGGGGTTTGAAAAACATAATGACGAATATGCTGTGGCTGCTTTAGACCTGGCTGCATTTCCGTGTTGATTGTGGCAGCCCTTGTTTTCTCCTTAGAAAACAAGCCCCCTGAAGCTCTTCTGGCAAAATCCATCCTCCCACAAACAGGCTTGGGCCTGGTACCTAGTTATTTGTTCAACAGGTATGGATTGAACACCACTATGTGCCATATGTTTTTCTGGGGTGGGATACATCAATGAGGGACATAGAGAGAAATTCCTTCCTGGTTTGGGGAGACTGAAAGGGGACAAACGAATTCAGGAAGGTTGGAGAGAGGGATGTAATTTGGAAGTGGATAGTCAGGGAAGGCCTCACCAGAAAGTGACATGTAAGCAATTTCTTTGTTTTGTTTTAAGACAGAGTCTCACTCTGTTGCCCAGGCTGAATGGAGTGCAGTGGCACCATCTCGGCTCACTGCAACTTCTGCCTCCTGGGTTCAAGCAATTCTCCTGCCTCAGCCTCCCAAGTAGCTGGGATTACAGGCGTGCACCACTGTGCTCGGCTGATTTTTGTATTTTTAGGAGAAATGGGGTTTCTCCATGTTGGCCAGGCTGGTCTCGAGCTCCTAACCTCAAGTGATCTACTTGCCTCAGCCTCCCAAAGTGCTGGGATTACAGGCTTGAGTCACCACACCCAGCCAACATGTAAGCAGTTTTGAAGACAATTAAGGGAGTTAACCAAGCAGCCATCCAGGGTAGAAGAGGTCCAGGAGAAAAAACAGCCAATGCAAAGCCCCTGGGGCAGATGTACTCCTGAAAGAACAAGAAGGAGGCCAGCATGCCTGGAGGGAATGAGAGGAAGAGTCCAGGGTTAACATCAAGGACCAGTTATCTGCAGAGGCTAAGATGCCATTGTAAGGACTCTGGCTTTGACTCTAAGTCAGTTAACCCCTGGAGAAGTTTTCAACAAAGGACTGACATGATCTAAATTGTGTCTTACCAGGAGTCCTCTGGCTGTTGAGGGGTAAAGGACAGAAGCAAGGAGACCAGTTAGGAGATGGCATAAGCCGAATGAGAGATGATAATGCCTTGAGCCAACATGTGAGAGGGTTGGATATATTGTGATGTCAGAGTCCAAAGGATCTGTAGGTGCACTGGAGTTGTCAATACAGAAATAGAAGATTCAAGGGTAACTCCAAGGATGTTTTTTAGCTAAACAACTCAAAAAATGAACTTACCATGAACTGAAATAAGTAAGAATACAGGAGGAACAGATTTGATGGAGGGTGAGGAGAATGGCAAGGGGTTATCAGTTTGGTTTTGGCCATGCTATGCTCATAATTCCTCTTAGACATCCAAGGGAAAATACTAAGCTTGATATACAGGTAGATGAGGGTAACTGGAGTTTGTGAGCAATAATGTTTGAGAGCCATTAGGTTTAACCACATGAAAATATAAATAAACATTCAACCATTTTGACCTACAAAATGGTAACCTCTTATAGTTTAACCTAGAGATGGTTATTAAAGCCATAGCATTGGGCCTGATCAACAAGGATTGGACATAGGTGAAGAAGACATAAGGTCTATTGACTGAGATCTGGCGTACTCCATTGTTAAAATGTCAGGAAGATGAGGAGAATCCAAGAAAAGACACTGAGAAGGAACCATGGTGGGGAGGTGGTGGTGGCGTGACAGAAAAACCAGGAGGATTTGGTGACCTGGAAGTCAAGGGGAGAAAATATTTCAGAAAGGAAAGAGTGATCAACACAGTCAAATGCTTTGCATACCTCAAGGAGAATGAAAATTGAGAATTGACCACTGGTTTTAGCATTGGTCACTGGGGGACTGGATAAAAATTATCTAAGTGGATTCAAGAAAAAATGGAAGAAAAAAATTGGAGGCAGCAAATATAGACAACCACTTACAGCTTACTTTTTTTATATATACCTGAAAGGACTGTTCTATTTGACTCTTTGAAGATAGGTAAAGGACTGAGAATAGAATATTTGCAATCACACAATGTAGAGTAAAATTCTAATAATTAACTCCCAATTCCTCCTTCCCAGCAACTAGTGAATCTCTTAACTAAGGAAATTATTTCTATGCGTTGAGCCCATTCAGGACCTGCTGAAACTTGACTCAAGCTATTCTGATCCCATACTACTCTGGGATGCGAAGATCCACTTCCACATATCAATATGTTTAATATTAATTACAAGGAACTATCAGACTCTCAGTGTGCATTTGTTCAGTTTTAATTTTAAGCAGAGTCTTACTACCTGTATTTTTCAAGAGGGTTGCTGTCTCCAGGATGCCTGCAAAACACCTGCCTCTGGTTGCTATTATCTAGAAAGGCTTCACTCTCTGGCCCTATGGCTTCCTCTGGGAGCCTATTAATGACACCAAGATATGAACTCAGGTCTTCAGACTTCAAGCACCATGGCCTTTCCACTGTGCAACACTGGCTTTTGATGCTTTATCTGAGATCTTTGGGGAGATAGCACCTGCAATTTGATTGATTTTTTTATACAGTTCTCTGTGCACCAACCCTGATTCCCTCGAGAGTCTACAGATAAATCATAGCAGATAGAAGGTCAAAATGAAATTTTTACAACCATAAAAATTGGGAATTATTTAAACCATCTTATCTCAGAAGAACCCAGGACTGAATCACCCCAAACACACGTGGTCCACAAGAATCTGTTCAATCCCAAGATCTAGTGCCCAAACTACTGACAATTTGGGCAAATAAATTTATACTGTCAGCGGTAGAATGTCCAGGCTGATAAAGTACACATGTCTTCAGTATCAGAGCTATTTGTTGGCTTGAGTTTTTTTAAAGGTCATTGTTGAAAGGGTAGCCCCCTGTGGGAAAGAATGCATGAGAATTGTGTTGAATTTTTAAAGCCTGTGACATTTAGGCATTAAATGATATTTGAAACCACTCTCTGTCTGTCTTTATATTTGTCCCTTTCTCTCTTCTCTCTCTCTTCCCCCCACCCCCAGGTAATTTGTAGGAAAAAAAAGAGAGTATTTAAATAATATATGTTTTCTTATTATGCAAGATATTAAACTTTAAAAATACACATAACCTTGAGATGTAAAAAATTCACTTTGTAGCTGTCCTTGAAGGGTTTGTTGCTTTGTGATCCAGGCTGAGAGACAGTTCTAACTCAACCCATTTACAGAGATTAAACAATTTGCCTCCCTTGAGACCTGCCATGGATTTCCCTCTGTGCTTTAGCTCTCCTCCATTCCTTGGGTGCAGGCTCCTCTCCTGCACTCCCACCTCCAATGATATTAACCATATGGAGGCTAAAGTGCATCTGCCAACGTGAACAACTTTGAATTGGTCTTCATTAGCATGATTATCAGCATCCCCTTAACACAGTAATCACTGAACACTAATTGCTTTCCAGGTGTGTAAAGTTCAGTGCTCACATGCATTGTCTCATTAAATCTTATGACAAACACAAGTTGTAGTTATAATTATAATTCTCCCCATTTTACAGAGAAGGGCACTGTGGCTCAGAAAGTAAGTTAATTAAGATCATGTACCCAGGAAATGGCAAGGTGAAAATTTCAGCTTAGATTTGTTGGCCCTCCAGAGTCGATTTTTGTAATTACTATGCAGCACAGCTTTAAAAGTTAAGATTGTCACCAAATTACTCAATCTTATCCAAGACATTTTTAATTTCTCTCCCATGGGATAGCACACTATGAGCATTTACTTTCTGATCTCAGTAGAATGCAGAGAAGGTTAAACTATTCCCTCCCTGAGACAGCATAATGCAGTGGAAAGAGCTCAGACAAGGATGTATTTCCCAGGTCCACCCTGACTTGTTAAGGGCTCTTAGTTTGGGCTTCCATGTAGCCTCTTGGTACCGACATTCATATCTGTAAACTAAACATAATAACACCTGGTGTCTTAGCTAAGATACTTTGGGTTATGGGTAGCAGAAATAGAAGTCGATTCAAGTTTTCACTTAGCATAGTGTTTAGCAAATAGTTGATGCACCATAAATAAGTGGTAAATGAATGAACGAGTATCTTAAGAAAGTAGGAAGGGTATCAGAAGAATCCTGGGGCATCACATGGTATCTAAATAAACCTGGAAATCAAAGCTTCAGAAAGATCAGAAACCACAGGCATCTCTGGCAATCCCATGAGAAGTTCGTGACCAATGAGTACAGAGACCAGGTCCACCAGTTCCTCCTGCCACACCTCTGCCCCAGCCCTGGCAATGCTGGAGAAGTAGCCTGATGTTCACGTGTGTGCATATGAATGGGTGTCTTTGACAGGTTGAGTCCCCATAGAATGTGTTACATGAGATACTAAAGAGACGGAAAATAGAGGTGGCTTTTCAGGTTCCATTTCCAGTCAAGATTCATAACAAGCACGGATGCTTAACCTGCCCCCCAAGATCAACTCCAGAGGAACACAAAGGAGTTAGCAAGGGAAAACTGAAAACCAGTAGGAACTCTAGGGGTGTGGTGCTATTTTGAATTGGAGGGTAGGTGATGGTTTGGTCTGGGCGGGACGTATCCCAGCACAGCAGCGGAAGTGTAAAACAGAGGGGGAAATATTAGGAATTCTATTCTTTCTTATCCCCAGTCACAGCCTTGGGAAAAATCTGTGGAGACTAAATCTTATGCCCTCATTATCGTCAGAAGTAAAATCAGAGCTGTGTAGAAGTCCTGTGCTAAAGGGAGGCTGAGGAAAGCAGGCGGAGTGACTGACTTGGGCTGTTACTTCCTCTCCCGTCCTATCTGATCTTCTGGGGCTGTGAAATTACAGTCTAAAGAGTGGAGCCTCTCTATGGGTGACAAAGGGTGAAGACTGACCTGAGAGGTGTCTTGGTAAGTGTTTTCTCATGCCTGGGGTTCCCCACCTTAAGGCTCACCTCACCCTACTTCCTGAGTTCACTGGAAGTGAAGTAGATAGGATCTGGCATCTCACCACCAACACTGCCAAAAGGAGTAACCAATACTCTCAGGGAAAATGAGCTCACAAGTCAAAACAACAGGGCAGTTGAGGAGAACAAACATTTCAATAGGAAATAGTCATGTTTCTGGGTCCAGAGGCCAGGCTGGGTGGGGGACCAGGATCCCAACCCTGTAACAGTGGGAGAAAAGGGGACTGGAACTGTTCCTGAGCAAATACCTCATGGCAGGTACCATGTGGGCTTCTCTGTACACCCTCTTGCTTAATCTCACCTCTGTCCTTCGAGATAGGACTTGTCACTACCATGTCACAAGTGAGAAGCTGAGGCTCGGAGCAGTCAAATGGCTTCTTAAAGGACACCCCATTTGCAAATAGCATGACGGATTTTCACCTAGACCTAAGCTCTGGAGTCAGACCATCTAGATTTAAGTCACTTCCTAATTGCATGAACTTGACCAGATCATTTAACTTCTCTGACCTCAACTTCCTCTTCTGCAAAACAGGGCTAAAAATTGTACCTAACTCATCGGATTGTCATGAGGATGCAATGAATTTAGAATAGCTCCTGACAGTTATGTGATACTCAGTAAATATTGGTTGTTATTTTAATTATTTCCAGGTGTGTACCTGTACCTTTTAACATTCAGCCCTTTTGGTAAAATGTAATCATCTTCTCTCTTCTTGTTTAAGTAGCAACCAATTGAGATTGTTACACATTTGCTTCTTAAATAAAGTCCACCTACATGGTCTAGAAAGGAAGACATAGGGTGAGTTCTGAGATCAAGCCCTAATTTTTAACAGAGAGCTCAAAATGAGAGAGTATGTCCTGCTTTGGAAAATAGATTTCTCTGAGCACCCAGAAAGGACACAGGTATTACCATAGGAAGGATTCAATCCCAAGATCTAAACTTATCCAGAAGGAATCAAAAGCAAAGGCTAAAATATTAAACATAGGGAATGCTTTCTTAACTAATTAAACACCAATGCAATGGAATATTATGAAACTCTCAAAACTTACCTGTACACATAAACCATTAAACACACACACACACGTACTCGGGAAACGGTAAAATGCAAAAAAATACAGCACAAAACAGTGGGTAGACTATGATTCAATTCTGGAAAAATATGACTATCTGTGTAGACACAGAGAGAAAATTACAAGGGAAGTGTGCTAACATGCAGGGAATGGAGGTCACTTTTTTGAGACTTTCCTTGAAGTTATAGTCCTTTCAAAAGAAATGCAAAATATTGAGGAGTACAACTATGTTGTACATTTATGTTTTAAAAAACTCACACCAATCTGAATCTAATTTATTTTTCTCTTGCAGGAAGTTAATATAAAACATATATGGTCTTATCTTAATGTATCCTAACTATATAAAAGCACACAAAGTCACCTCCACACAAATCCACACCCATAGAAACTTACAGAAGGACAAGCGATTCATAAGCATCACTGGCACGGGAAGCTGTTTCCAATCAAAGACCCAGAAAGGATTGATGGGAGAGAGGACCTACTACATGCCTAGCACTTTACAACAAATTTCCTGTAGGAATTTCCATATTAACCCTTCAAAGTAATTAGCATTGTCCCCACTTGCAGATGAGGAAGTGAGGCTCAGAGATATGAAGTGACTTGCCAGGCATCACACAGCTCTTGGGTGTGGCTTCCACCTCGCCACACTCTGATAGGCACCAGTGTTGGGCACAGTCAGATACAAAGTCAGTGATTTTGGAGCTTTTCTCAACTGGCCTCAACACCTCCTAACTGTCTCTCTGCAAAGCAGCCCACTCTTACCAGAAGAGTGGCTTCTTCCTCTGCCCTCCCCCAGCGGAACCCTGCCCTTTCCCATCTTTGTATCCCAGGGGCTGGCCCCGGCCTTGTCATGGGGAGACACCTAGGGAAAGATGGGCAAAGAGACAAGAACTTCCAGGTCTCCTCTGACAGTTCCCCTGCAACACGGAGAGCGTGAGCTAGCACAAAGGTCCCCTTCCACACGCTGGCCATCACACATCTGTGGGGGAGATGTCATTGCGGCCACAAACTCCGTCATCTGTGATCAATGACGGATGACTGATACTAGTGGAAATTTTGAATAAAGGAACATGATCGTGCCAGAGAAGATATGAGAAATAAACATGGCAAAAGTGGGGCTTCTTCTGCAGAGCAGGCTCTTGCTTGTGCCAGGACCTGGCACATAACATGGCCACATGAAGCATTGAATAAACGTTTATTAAATGGATGGATGGATTATGATTATCCTGTGAATCCACACAAATTTGGTAGTACCACAGGTATTTCAAAATCGATGTGCCCCAATCTGAATTCACCATCTCGGCAACATCCCCTTTTCTCTCATGGTCCATTGGTTATCCGAGCAGGACATAGCTGCCAGCCTTGACTCCTCCCTGTCCCCCACTCTGCCCCAAACCCCTGTCACCAAGGCCTGGCAAGTCTGTACACATAAGCCTCAAATATCGTTAAACCCCTGTCTTTCCCCCACCCCGGAGGCCACCCTCTTGGTCAGGAGTGATTGAGATCACAGACTCAGGAGTAGGCATGCCTGAACAAGCACAAATAAATGCATAAATATATATATATGTATACACACACACGAGCATATACACACATATACATGTTTATGTGTATATATATGCACATATTTATTTTGTATATATGAATATGTATGTGAATGTACATAAGAATTATATTCATATATGTATTCATAGACATATGCAGGTGTCTATCTACGTGCATATATGTGTGTGTATGTAGGATACACTGCATATATCCTCACAATAGCCCTCATTATCAATCTTATTTTAGAGTTAAGAAAACTGAGGTGTAGAGAATTTAAGTAACTTTCCAATGTCACAAAGCTGAGTTTGACTCCAAATGCTTATGAAACCAGTGTCCTTTCTACACTGCTTCCTCTCCTAAAAATAAAACATAAATAGACACGCAGCAGGTCTAGCTCTCTGGAATATGTCTTGTAAATCCTGGGTACAATGACTATGAGAATCTCCAAAATGTGCCTTACTATATCTAGGGGTAGGGGAGACAAGCTCTGGGCATAGCCAGGTAGCCCAGGTGTGCCAGGCCAAAAGATCAAAGACCCAGTTCCCAAATAAGCAAACTGATGAGCTCACTCTTTGTCCTTCCCAACCCTTCTCTGCCTGCCCTATGTTATAGGAACCGCACAATCTATAATAGACCTTTTAGACTCCCGTGCATGCGTGGGCTTAGGAAGAGGTGTTTGGATGTAAGGGTCTGGAGCAATAATTTCCTTTTAGTTTCCATTGTAACTTTCAATGGTTACAAATTGCCTCCTTGTAAACTTTAAATAAATAATGCATGTCTCTCCAATAATTATTCAAGAGAAGATTGGTTTCTTCGCTACCCTGTGGTCTATTACTTGTCTCTGGTATTTTAATAATCTTAATCACCATCTGTTTAGCATCTCCGGGCTGCTGTGCACACTGCAAGGTGGTTTATATGTTAACCCTGACATGCACAATAACCTGGCCAGGCAAGTCGTTTGTCCCACTTTCTTGTCTGTGTGTCCCACAGGATTGTAAGTTCCATGCAGTTAGAGTTGGCATGGAAATGGTTCAGAAGCATGGGGCTCCAGGACCTAGCACAGTGCTTGGCACACAGTAAGCATTCCACATTTACTGAAGGAAAGAATGGGTGAATGGATGGATGAGCATGGGAGGCTGTATTGTAAATATCAAAAGTGGGATCTGAAGGCAGGAATGGGACTCTGAAGTCTGTGTTCCTTTTACCTTTTGCTATATTTTTCTGCCTCACTATTGTATTTTGTTTTCTCTGAGCCTTTTTCTTCAGTCACACTTTTCCAAGTTCATGCGTTCTATTTCTTGGACTCGTTCTATTTATTTAGCTGGAGGCAGATTTGCATTTTTAAAGTTCATGTGTTTGTTTTCGAGCCAAGGTCGTTTTTATGTGTGTCATTTCTCTGAGCCTTCACTTTTCACGTTTTATGACCATATTCAGAATTTCGCACTTCTCCAGGAAGTAACTGGGTGGTTGGGGGTGGGGACACTCAAGTGTATTGGTCCAGTGGGCAATGAGATGTGGGTAAGGTTGGGGCCAGTCCCTGGGCAGCCCACCTGAGGCCCCCACACCTCCAGGCCTCCATGGCCTCCATGGACACGGATGGCAGACCCAGCGCATAGGCCTTTCTGCCATCATCCCACCCCAATCCCCACTTGGAGAATAGATGTCAGGTCTGCTGTATCGACTGTATTATCTTGAACGCTGGTAGTTATGATAGAGGGAATGAGAGCTCTAGAGGGTCTTATGCCAGCAGTAGATGCTTGGCCCAGAAATAACACATCACTTCCACACATGTTTCACTGTCCAGATCCATCCATGGGATCCTGTCCAACCACAGGGTGCCAGGAAGTGTAGTCCCACCAAGAGCCCAGAAAAAAAGAGAGACAGAAGTAATTAATGAATAGCAATAATAACTGCACACCCTCCAAGACCACTTCCCATCTTAAAACCCTCCTGCTTTTCTCTCACCACCAAGAGTCCCAGATCAGAGCCCATGAGGTCATGAGAATGCAGCCTCTGCCACCCTGCCAGCCTCGTTTCTAGGCCTCTATCTCCAGTAGCTCAGCTGATTCAGTTCCCTCAGCAGGCCATGCATGGACTCTTCCACATGGTTTGTCCACTGCCTGATCTGCCCAGGAACTCATTCAGGGTGACTCGGGGCGAATGGCTTCTCCTCCAAGCTAGCCTCCACCAACATCTCCAGTTAGAGCTGAGTCCCCGTCCCTGCAATCCTTAGTGCCTTGTTCACTGTTCTTGGCATTTTACCCTCTCTGTTTATTCAAGCGCAGGTCTCTTCCGCCAACCTGACCCAAGGGACAGTGACTAAGTTCTACTTGTCTCAGAATGCTCAGGACTCACACCACCCCCAGTGTGAGATGTTCAGCCTACACCTCTCGAGTATTTAGTGCTGACTACTTTGACAACACTTATTATTTAGGCGTGGCTTATCAATTTTTTAAAATGTTATCAATATATGTTTTATAGTTTATTATTTATTCCATAATTTTTCAAAGGCTGGGCCATCTTGGTCTTGCTGCTACATTTTATGCCTATCCTCATGGCTACCGGGCTACACAGTCAAATTTGACTTTAAGATTCAGGAGGGTGGCTGGGCCTAACTCATGCCTGTAATCCCAGCACTTTAGGAGGCCGAGGCAGGCAGATCACCTGAGGTCAGGAGTTTGAAACCGGCCTGGCCAATGTGGCAAAACCTCTTCTCTACTAAAAATATAAAAATTAGCAGGGTGTGGTGGCTCATGCCTGTAATCACAGCTACTCGGGAGGCTGAGGCGGGAGGATCACTTGAACCCAGGAGGCAGAGGTTGCAGTGAGCTGAGATCAGGCCACTGAACTCCAGCCTGGACGACAGAGCAAGATTCCCTCTCAAAAAAAAAAAAAAAAAAAAAAAAAAATTCCAGGAAGGTATGTTGCCAAAAAGAAAGTAGAGTGTCTTATGACAGACCTTTATCGCACCCAGACCAGAAGCATCAATGTCATCAAGGCATGGATGGCATGACTGCTCTCACTATCTCCTTCCTAGGCTCCTGGAAGGATGAATGTGTGAGTGCTAATCCTGGGAGCCTGTGCCTGGAGAGGAGAGAGCCGAGTAAGGTTGTGAATTAGCTAGGACTCCTTTGGTACCTGGAGAAGGAACCCTGCTCAAGCCAGCTTACACATGCAGGGAAAATGATACCTGAGAACATCTCTTAGAAACCAAGCACATGGGCCTGGCAGTGGCTAACACCTGTAATCCCAGCATTTTGGGAGGCTGAAGTGGGTGGATCAGCGGAGGTCAGGAGTTCAAGACCAGCCTGGCCAACATGGTGAAACCCCATCTCTACTAAAAAGACAAAAATGGGGCATGCTTGTAATCCTAGCTACTCAGGAGGCTGAGGCAGGAGAATTACTTGAATCCAGGAGGTGGAGGTTGCAGGGAGCTGAGATCACACCACTGCACTCCAGCCTGGGTGACAGACTGGGACTCTGTCTTAAAACAAAAGAAACCAAGGATATAAAAACATTTGAGTCATAAGAGCAAAAGGAAGCAGGGACTTGCATGATGCTGGGATTCTTCTCCCTGCCTCGCCACTTCTCTCTATATGATGCCTTCAACCTTCTCTCTCTGACGATCAGCTTCCACCTCTTTTCCACTCCATAGGCTGGGAAATACAGTGTCAGGGAGCCCACTGCTTCACATATAACAATCCAGGTTATGAAAGGGAGGCTACATAGCTCTCTTGGTTCCAAATCTAAAAGTCCCAGGAAAGAGGCACTTGGGCCCAGTTAGAGTCAAGTGTCCACTTTTGGACTAATCAACTGGGTTCAAAGACCAGAGTGCCATTGTGACCTACCTGGTCCCACTATATCGATGGATAAGAGAATAAAGGCCACCAACAGTGACAGTGGTCAAAAACCCTTAAAGCTTCACAGGAGAGAATCAATGTAGGCCTGGCTCCCAATGCCAGAGGACAGAAAGGTGGCTGAGCTAGCTGCATAACAACCATGAGGGGAACTCGTCAGAAATACAGATCCCAGGTTCCAGGTCCCAGGTCCCAGGTCCCAGTGGGTCTCACTCAGTAGGTCTGGGGTCCTGCCTGGAAATCTGTAGTTCAAGCAAGCATCATCCCAGGTAATTATAATATATTGTCCAATTTGGGAGGCATTGGTTTAGTTTGTGCTCCAAATTCAATTTTATGTCTGTTTTATTCCTTTCTGCTTTGGGGTTTATTATTCTTCTCACTTTCCTTTCACTCAATAATTTGTACCCCTTCTAGGGTATTTAAGTACAGACTTAATTCCCAGTTTTTCTTCTTTCTTACTAATAGATGCCATCATGAGCAACAGTTTTTTCTTTAAGTACCAGCGTGACAGCATCCTATAAATTTATATGATATGCTGTGTTTACATCCTTGTTCTTTAAATACTCTGTTCTGAATATCTTCCCTTTCCATGGCATTATTTAGGAGTGTTTTTAACTTCTAAGTGACTGGATAACCCCTTCTTGTTTATTTCTAACTTTATTGAACTGTAGTGTTAGAATATGTAAAGCAGAATGTTTCTGTCTTTTCTTATTGAATAAATGTCTTTGTATTATAGTAAGTAAAATATCTATCCATAAAGACTCACTGGTCAAGTACAAGATTTGGGTGTTGGGTGTTGCTGCTCTACCCCAGCCCTCATCAAAAACAAACAAGCAAACAAACAGACAGACAAATCATCTTTAGCATATGGAAGGCCATAAAGAGCAGGTCTTTGGAGTTGAACCTGGCTGTGCTTCTAACTTGCTCTGTGCAGCCTTAGACAAACACTTCACCTCCTGGGAGTCCATTCTTTTGCCTGGGGAAATCATAAGTGAAGACAGGCAGGTACTGGACACTTGATCTTAGTAGCATTCTCTAGGCAGGGTTTGCCCTGCAGGACCAGCTGGGTTATTTGGAGGAGCGAAGACATCAGAGAGGTTTAGAAGGAGGCACAGTCCTCAGTATCCCAGGTCCCAGGTGTGCATCACAATCTTTCAATCAAACAGAGCTGATCCTGGCTATGAAAATTGTTGGTGGAAACAGACATAAGGGTTGTGCCTACTCAGCTGCTATTTGGCACATAGAAAAGTCGGAGCATCTTTCCTCTCCTTCTTTCCCTATCCAGCTCTTCTTTATTATTTTGAAAATTCAGCTCAGGGTCAGTTCCTCCAGGAAGTATCTGCCCATTCCCTCCCCAGCCCCCATTCCACAGCATTGACTCCTGTACACAGAGATCAGCTTGTGTTATTCCCATCATCATTAACTGCTGCCTCATCCATCTTCACAGCTATACTCTCAGCTTCTTAATGGCAAGTACTGAGAGTTATTTAGAGGATAGAGAACGAGAGAGAAGGATACCCAATATCCAGCACCAGTTGTTGAGTAGAGCAATGAATTGAAGAACATGGAGATGGCATGCATATTGTCAAAAATATGTGAAATGAGATACTTTTCCAGCAAATATTTATAGTGTATCTGCTATGTGCCAAGCAGTGGACATACAGGAGTGAACAATAGGGTCATGATTCCTTTGTGGGAAATATGTACTTCCCAACAAGGTGAGGGAGGCCCAGTGATGGGTGAAATACAGGGTGCTGGAGAGCACTTACGACTAAGCACCTCTTCCCCCATTGAAGGGGTGGACCAGCTGTCCAGGAAAAGGCTTTTAGCATGAGACTGCAAAGATAAGGAGTTAGCAATGCCAGGAAAGGGACAGGAAAAAGACTGCTCCAAACAGGGAGAACAGCAGGTGGAACACCAGAGAACATGTGAATGCAAGGAAAGGAGTGATGTGGCTGGATGTTAGGGGTGAAAGAGCACAAAGAGAAACAAGCAGCACCAGACCAGACAGAAATTTTTTGTTGTTATTGTTTTGAGACAGGATCTTGCTCTATTGCCCAGGCTGGAATGCAGTGGCACCATCAGGGCTCATTGCAGCTTCAAACTGGGCTCAAGCGATCCTTCTGCCTCAGCCTCCTGAGTAGCTAAGACTACAGGTGCATGCCACCACACCTGGCTAATTTTTGTATTTTGTTGTAGAGACAGAGTCTCACTATGTTGCCCAGCCTGGTCTCAAACTCCTGAGCTCAAGCGATCCTCCCACCTCAGCCTCACAAAGTGTTGGGACTACAGATATCAGCCACCATCCCAGGCAAATAGGAACTTGTGAATCATGCCAAGGGACTTGGAGTTTAAGAACAAGAGGGTTCTGCCAAAGAGTTCGTGCAGTAAACCTAGATGAGAATTGGTGGTGGCCAGGGCAAGGGTGGGGGCAGGGGTGTGGGTAGGAGGGGGTGAAGAGAGATGTCGAGGAGGTAGACACATGGACTTGGTGATTGATTGCTCAGGGGTGAAGAGAGAAGGGCAGTCCAGCTTGTCCGGGACTTCAGTGGCATCATTCACCAAAGGGAAAGGAAGACATTCCTTTGACGAAGGTTGTAGGGATGGGTGGAGATGGAGGAGAATTAGATTTGGGCTAGTCACATTCCATATGTCTTTGGGACATGTGAAGGAGACAACATTCAACAGGCAGTTGACTGTGTAACAGTAATAACAAACTCAACTAAGCCCTCACAATAACCTCAGGAGAAACGAAACTGAGGTACAGAGAAGTTGAGTAACTTGCTCAAGGTCACACAGCACATAGTGGCAGAGGCAGTTCCATACACAGACATTCAGGTTCCAGAGCTCATATTAGGGCTCTGAAACTCAGGACAGAGCCAGCCTGGTCCACATGTGGCTAACTCACCGCTGAAGCCACAAGAACAGGAGTGATGAGCGAGGGGAACCAAGGGCCTAGGCAGGACATGAGAAACACCAACGCTGGAGACCTGGGCTGGGACAGAATGCCAAAAAAAGAGCTACAATCATCAGCTCTTCAACAAAGCTGACAAAAACAAGCAAGGGGGAAAGGATTCCCTAGTCAACAAACGGTGCTGAGGTAACTGGCTAGCCATATGCGGAAGACTGACACTGGACCCCTTCCTTACACCATACACGAAAATCAATTCAAGACGGATTAAAGACTCAAACATCAAACCCCAAACTATAAAAACTCTGGAAGACAACCTATGCAATACCATTCTGGACATAGGAACTGCAAAGATTTCATGACAAAAATGCCAAAAACAATTGCAACAAAAGCAAAAATTGACAAGTGGGATCTAATGAAAACTAAAGAGCTTCTGCACAGCAAAAGAAACTATCAACAGAGTAAACAACCTACAGAATGAGAGAAAAATTTTGCAAACTATGCATCTAAGAAAGGTCTAATATCCAGCATCTGTAAGGTACTTAAACAAATTTACAAGAAAATAAACCAAACAATCCCTTTAAGTAGTGGGCAAAGGACATTAACAGACCCTTTTCAAAAGAAGACATACATGTGGCTAACAAGCATATGAAAAAAAAACTCAACATTACTGATCATTAGAGAAATGCAAATCAAGACCACAGTGAGATACCATCTCAAATCAGTCAGAATGGCTGTTTTTTAAAAATCAATAAAATAAGATGCTGGCAAGGTTGTGGAGAAAAGGGGATGATTACACGCTGTTGGTGTGAGTGTAAATAAGTTCAACCATTGTGGAAAGCAGTGTGGCAATTCCTCAAAGAGCTGAAAGTAGAACTGCCATTCAACTCAGCAATCCCATTACTGGGTATATGTTCAAAGGAATGTAAATTGTTTTACCATAAAGATACCTGCATGTGTATGTTCATTGTAGCACTATTCACAATAGCAAAGACATAGAATTAACCTAAATGCCCATCGGTGGCAGACTGGATAAAGAAAATGTGGTACATATACACCATGAAATACTATGCAGCCATAAAAAAAGAACAAGATCATGTCCTTTGCAGGAACATGGATGGAGCTAGAGGTCATTATCCTTGGCAAACTAACACAGGAATGGAAAACCAAACACCACACCTTCTCGCTTATAAGTGGGAGCTAAATGATGAGAACACGTGGATGTAAAGAGGGGAATGACAGACACGAGAACCTACTTGAGGGTGGAGATTGGGAGGGAGGAGGGAGAGGACCAGAAAAAAAAATAACTATTGGGTACTAGGCTTAGTACCTGGGTGATGAAATAATCTGTACAACAAACCCCTGTGACGTACATCCGGTTTGCCAATATAACAAACTTGCACATGTTCCCCTAAAGCTAAAATAAAAGTTTATTTTTTAAAATCGAAAATAAGTATGTAGTCAGAGAAAAGGGTTTCTATTAAATAGAAAAAAAGTTTAATTAATTAGAAATTTAAAAACTATCTCTGTGGAGTGATGGGGTGAAATCCTTAAGGCAAGGAGTTGAGAAGTCAGTTGAGATTGAAGGAATGGGACAGCAAGGGTAGTCCAGCGTTAGTGAAGGGGAGATGAAAGAAGGTGGCAGCTAGAAGTAGCTGTAGGGTTAAAAGAGAGTTTTATAATGATGAAGACAGTAGATTATATTAAGTATTGACGGGAGGGAGCCAGTAGAGATGAGTTTGAGGCTCCAGGACAGAGCCCGTATAATCGGGAGAGTGAGGTTCCTTCCTGACCAGGCTCCGGGAGGAATAGATCCACGCATGTGCAAGGATCCCAGTGCGACCGGGAGGAGAAAGGAAGGACAGGGTCGGGGAGAGAACCGGGACAGTGGAAGCACCGCAGGACCCCCGGCCTCACTGAGCTTGGACGCGACGCACCCTTTCTGCAGCAGCAATTCACACGGCAGTGTGGTCTTCCTTTCCAAGTGCTGAGCAGCCCAGGTGTGACTGAGGCGGTCCTGGACAGTTGGATAGATTCCGACGTGGGGCTTTGCCAGGAGAGCGAAACTAAAGGACAGTGGGACAGGGGCATTGAAAATCGTGGCACTGAAGTGGTGGAAGGCATGTTCTGTGGGATCCAGGCTGACTGCGAATCCTCTATTGTCATCCTTGGCCCAACCCATCACCCTCCCACCGACACATTTACCACGGGACTTTTAGAGTACAGTCAAGATTCCCTTTTGGTTTTCTCTCTCTCTGGATATCGAAACCAATTTCCTGGGATGGGGGTGTGGGAAGGCTAGAGAAAAATGACATTACAGAGAAGGATCAGCCTTGGGACATTCCCCAAGCCAGACCCATTTGAAGGAAACTTGAGTCTTTTCCCTTGTCTAAAGCTCTGAGATCTTTGGGGAGCTTTCCAGCTCTGGTCTAATTGTAATCCCTAAGTACATATGCTATGTTCCAAAGTCAATATATAGAGTTAGTGCAATACCAATGTAAATCCTTCCAAGTCCTTTAATAGAATTTGACAGCTCTGAGTGTAGGATGCTTATTCTTCCAGGTAAAGAACCATCAAAGGATTTGTCTTTTAATGGCAGTGATAGCTGATCCCTCCTGAGCGATTAAGATGTGAACTGTCAATCACCGAAACCATCCTGTACTGAGTTAAAAACCGCAAAGGTCACCAGAAGAGATATTCTTGAGATGGATTTGAATTCTGGCAAAACCAACGTTAGGCCAGCCAAGGAGCACATTGGAGAAAGAGATTGGTATTTAATAAGCATCGCGGGGACAGTTGGCTAACAGGCCAGGGGAGAGTTAATTTAAATTCATACAGCATACCTGTCAAGTTCAGCCATATCGTATTGCTGATCTGTGACAAACCTGGAGACAAGGAACTGGCATTGTTACCCCTGCTGCTGATAAGGAGATAAATTCCTGGCTATTGAAGAAACAGATACCATCAGGGCTCTGATGGATGGGTTCAAATATGTAAGAATGAAAATGTTTGCATCACAATGTAATAAAAATAAATACCAAAAGGAAAGCCACGGCATCCGTTACGTCTGTCTCATTCTCCCTCTCAGGCCTGCTTACTGCCCAAAACAGATAATGGATAGGCTGTTATGTGATTCCTCCTGATAAGCGGTCAAAGGAGATGAACAAAAGTACACCAGGAAATGGAGATAGTAAATCACCACGTGGAGATAGGTGCGGTCTTGCCAGCTATAAAATAAAATTTAGATCCAGGCAACTTTCAGGTCCTGTTACATGCCTACTAAAGTCACAAAAATAAGTATGATAAAACCCAGGACTGGCAGCCAGTGGAAACACATCCTTCAGCATTGCCTTTTAGAAAGACTGGACAAATTTCCATAAGCAATCAGGCAACATGAATGAGAGCCGCACTGCTGTTGATACACTCTGACCCAGTAATTCCTTCTTTGGTTAAAAATAAAATCCTATGGTGTTAGCCCCAAAGAAAGAAAAACATGTCAATAGCAGCATTCTTTCTATAATAACTATAAATTGCCAATAACTCAAAGGCCAAACAAGAAGGGGCTGACCAGGCAAAGGGAAATGTGTTAACACAGTAGAATAACACGGTGCTACTATAAATGACTAATACAAGGGGCATGGTAGGTTCTGGAAACAGTTTTATGAAATATGCATGGTCATCATTAGTGTGCATATCCAGGGCCTTCCTGGATATTGATAAAGAAGAGACTTTGGATGGGGTTTAATTCACTTAGAGTTTAATGTTCATTAAGGTTTCACCATAGGCTGGATGCTAATTTTAGTCATTCATTCAACATTCATTGAGTATTGACCACACACCACATGCTAGGGATATTAAGATGAGCAAGAAATGCTTCCTACTGAGGAGGGCTGTGTTGTCAAATGAGAAGATAGACAGACAGACAGACACACACACACATATATGCAAAATGATCAAGTGTGGGAAGAGGTATAGACAGGGTATCATGTAGAAAGGGGAGGGGGCCTGGACAGCACTACAGATCTTCATATGCAGGATTAGGATAAGTCACAGGTGGGGCAAACGTGGAGAAGAACATTGTTCTAGGGAGAGGGAATGGTATTGCACAGGCTGTGGCCATATAGATCTGGTGTGTGTGTTTGTGTGTGTGTGTGTGTGTGTGTGTGTGTGTTCTCCATACCAATAGATCTGCACAGTCTAGAGCCTCGGACACTTCTTTCAAGGGACCCAGAACCCAGTGGCTGCCTTCCCAGAACCAACTCACCCCTGACATTTCCCGTCACTACCACCCTCCCACAAACCGCCCCCTCCCCTGTTCCTCTGCCTCACGCAGCCTCACTTCCTCGCTGAAATCATGCAGGGCCGTTGCCCTGGGTAAAAATGCTCATGTTGTGCTGTATGCTGTGTGAACAGAACTATTCTGAAGGCTGGTTTAAACTGGAAAGGATTCTTGTTATTTTATATAGTTCATATCTTATTCATTGCAGAGTGTTCTTTCTTGAAAGGATGCTTGGATAAGATCCAACCACATCAGAAAGGAGACATAGAGCCTTAGGTGAAATTTCCCTGTTACTGGTTTCCTGAAAGTGCTGGATATGGAAACTGTTGTTAATAAATTGAGTAAAGTGGGGAAAGTAAATGCAGGAATGCAAGCCCCCAGCTCAAGTTCATATTAACCGATAGGTGGTGTGGGGAGTGTCGTGAGTAGGAAATCGCGGCAGCAGGTAGCCACAAGTTCCCATTTGAATGTTGATGTTTTGAAAGCTATGGGTGCTATTATAGCTCAACATATAGTTTGACTTGACGATGTGTAGCTTAGCATTTAGAACGTAGTGTATGCGAGAGAGGAAAAGCTGGAAGCTTCGGAAAGGGAACCAGGACGTGAATCAAGAGGTTCTTAGGTGAGAATAATAAAACATCACACACCGGGGCCTATCATGGGGAGGGGGGAGGGGGGAGGGGGGAGGGATTGTATTGGGAGTTATACCTGATGTAAATGACGAGTTGATGGGTGCAGCACACCAACATGGCACAAGTATACATATGTAACAAACCTGCACGTTATGCACATGTACCCTACAACTTAAAGTATAATAATAATAAATAAATTAAAAAAAAAAAAAGAAGAGGCTTAGTGGAATGGTGTGATTACTGGCACATCAGCATGAACTCATGACTTTGAAAACAAATCCCTCTGTCTGCTGAGATGACCTAAGCTGCCGATAGCATTGACTAGCACATAACCAGGAAGCAAGCAAAGCAATCCAAACGAAAGCAGCCCTCCCTCACTGCCATTCTCTGAAGACCAGGAATAGATTCAGGGGAGAAATCGGAGGCAGGAGCATTTTGTGGTTGGAGAGATATAATGTTTTCTGAGAGCAGTAATGTTTTGGGGGGCCATGTTGCACAGAAGTGGGGGCGAGAGGCGCCCACCTAAGAAGCTAGCCCCCACTTGTGGAAGTTGTCATACAGCAACAAGTAGAACTTCACCTTGAGCAACAAGGCAATAATTATTGCCAGCTGAATGGGCTGAGAGTCTGTGAAAGATACTTGAGTCTGAGATGATCCTTTGGAAATGAACGTTAATGTGAAGTGGGCTGCCAAGATTGAGTAACAACAGCTGAAGTGTTGTTCACCGAAGTCAGAAAATGCTGTACATTGATCACACCATATTATCAGAAATCCATCCTCCAGTATCAGTCTGCCTCTGAGTGACAAATCACACTTTCTCTCGTCCTACAAGCCTCAGACCTCCTGAGCAGTTGGGTTGAAATTTCACGATTTATCCAAATGATTCTATCATGATGTCTGTAGGTTATGTGTAATATTTGTGTGTGAAGAGCAAAAAGTGGGATGTACAGATCCAAACATTCTTCTCCAGGGCTTATGCACACATAAGGCCACTTGCCTTTGCCTTGGGGATGATTCTTGGTAACCAGGGAAGGGCCCTGGTACCCAGACTTGAGGGACGGCTGGAGAGGAGTCTCAATGGGAGGCCCACCCAGCCAACCATGAGAGACTCTGGTACACATGTTATCAGTATTCTCTCTAATATGCCAGCCCAGTCACAATGGGAGATGATCAATGGATTGGTTGGCTACTTGGCCACCTTCTAGCCCACACCTTTCTTCTCTGGACATGGACTCATACTTCCTCTTCTCCCCTTGGAATGGTCTCTTTTCATTCAGGCTTGGAATTTGGATTGAGATTGTGTGACAAAGACTGCTCTCTGCTCACTAAAATCTATGCTCCCTACTTCTTCCCAGCTGCATAGCTAGACTGTATTCCCAGTCTCTCTCTTTTTCTTTTCTTTTCTTTTTTTTTTTTTTTTTTTTGAGATAAAGTCTTGCTCTGTTGCCCAGGCTGGAGTGCAGTGGCGTGATCTGGGCTCACTGCAACCTTTGCCTCCTGGGTTCAAGTGATTCTCCTGCCTCAACTTCCCTAGTAGCTGGGATTACAGGTGCATGCCACCATGCCCGACTAATTTTTGTAGTTTTAGTAGACATGGGGTTTCGCCATGTTGGCCAGGCTGATCTCGAACTCCTGACCTTAACGGATCCTCCTGCCTCAGCCTCCCAAAGTGCTGGGATTACAGGTGTGAGCCACTGCACCAGGCCTGTATTCCCAGTCTCTCTTGCAGTCACATGTAGCCTTGTGATTAAGTTCTGCCCTGGCCCATGGGAGAGGAGCAGAAATCAGCACCACTTCCAGGACTGCCCTATGCACAACTCCCACTTGACTCCTCTTTGTTTGTACTCTTCTCTGGGTTGCCTGAAATAAAGACAACCTTGGGGTCACTTTGGAAGCCCTTAGCTAAAGGTGGCAAAGCAGCCAGCAGCCTGGGACCCAGAGACAACTTGAAGGACAGTACCCTGCTGACCTAAGGCAAGAAACAAGCATCTGTAACAGAAGAAATCCTGTCACATAGGCAAGAAACACACATCTGAGCCTCTACATTGGGTTCTATTTGTTACAGCAGCAAGAATTACCCTAACTCACTCAGATGGCAAACAGTTTAAACTGTGGCCATCAGCTTTGACTCTGACTGAATCCTTCTTTGCTGTGGCTATTAGAGACAGGATGCTATTGTACACTTAGGTCTGGCCAGCCAGGAAGAATTGGTGGCTATTTGAATGGCAGCCTCCTTGGGCTATAGGAAGGAAAACATGGTGTCACACAGACAGAATGCTGTAGGGACTTCAAGACAAGAAGATCCATCCATATTCTGCCTGGGCTATGATCTGCTGGGCCCGTATGAGCTGCATGCTGTCCAAGGGTCAAGGCCAGCTCTGAGTGACTGGGCAGCAGAGACAGAGAAGGCAGCTTGCTGGGAGGCCCACCCAGCAAACTCAACAGCAGGTGCCATTTTGCTTATGGCTGGCATGTAGTGTTCTCTTCTTAGAAAGGGACCATTTCTGTAAAATGTAATAAATATCCTCTTAAGTAACACATAGTTGAAATTGTCACTCTTGCTTTCAGGGCCTCAAATTGGTTAAAAGAACAATTCACATGAGTCACAAAGTAGGGGATAACTCAGATACCTGGACTGGAGTCAAACTCCTCTGGAGCATGCAGTGTTTCAGAGAGGAGACCTGGGTAGCCTTTACGGGGACTTCTCCTTGTCTGAGATACGAGAGGGATGTGTTTGCAGGACTCTTCAGGTCCAAAATGCTGTGCTTCTGAGACAAGAGTCTTTCCCCAAATAGAGCGGCATCTGTTGTTTTGTGTTTCCTTCTGCCTCCAGGATCCATTCCCTTTTCTTGTAACAAATGCCCCACACATGCTTTGCAGGAATCACCTCTCCTAACCTATGGGCTCTGGGACAAATGCACCAACCCCAGCTGTATGCATAAAGTATTTTATCCAAACTCTCTAAGCTTAAGGTGAGGCCATGTCTCTGGTGACTGATTATTTCAGGGGAGAGTGAGCAATCTAAGTTAGTCCAATCAGAGTGAATTCTGGGGCTTATGTAGGAGGTACCAGAGAGAAAACCTTGCTCTTTCTGCAGGCCTGGAAACAGGCATGCTGAAACTGATCTACACCCATTTTGCCAGTACTTAGGGCTTGAGGATGAAGCCAACAACTGGGCTGAGAGGCAGTATAAATCCAGGCCCTGATCACATTACTTAAGCACCTGGATCCAGTTATACCTGAAGCCAGAGACTTCAGGTTATTGAACCAATACATTTCATTTTTAATCAATATAATGTTGGAGGTGATTTTTTTTCACTCACTTTCAATGCAAAGAGTGTCCTGGCTAATGGGACAAATTTTTATGGAATTGTCTTGGGAAAGAACTCATGGGTTCTGAGGGAGTAAGAGAGAAAATAAATCAACATAGACTTCAGGAAAGGTTGCAGAAAGAGGAAAGGGGATCTGATAGCCCTCTGCCTAGGACCCCCCGCAAGCCTGAGTCAACCATGGCAGAGCCAACCATGAGAGACCCTGGTACACATGTTATCCGTATTCTCTCTAATATGCCAGCCTGTAGACATGTTAAAAGTATTCTTTCTAATATGCCAGTGAAGGAAAATTATCCTAAACTTTCAAAACCATCTTACACATGCTGTTCTTTGAATCATTGTGTGTAACAGTGAAAAACTGAAAAGTCTAAATGTCTATCAAGGGTTGGATCAGTGAGCTTGTTGCCTTCAGAACAGTATTTATGCAGTGTGTGTAATAACATGGAAAATACTTATGATAGTGTGAGTGAAATTAGGGTATGGAGAATTTGTCAGTATGAATTCAACTATGTGAAAAAGGGGGAAAAAAGAATTACAAGCAGGCAAAATAAAGAAAAGTAAATGTACCCAAAAGTTAATGCTTGGCAAGTGGGATAATTTTTTCTTTCTACTTTCCTTTATTTTCTAAACTTTTTTTAAGTGTTATTTTTACAATGGAACAAAATTCTGCATAATGTTAGCTGTTGGCGATGTTGTACACAGACAGTGTAATGTACGAGCATGGATAGTTTTTGAAACAAAGGAGCAATAAAGGCGTATGACTGCTCCTCTGCCAAGCTAAAGGCAGGAGAGCCTGCGCAGGCATCCAGTCCGGTTCCAGGTGTTTCACTGTAGGTAGATGACCTGTGGCAAATCCATTTGTCTCTCCAGACCTCAGCACCTTCCTCTATCAATGAAAAGACTTCAGAATAGATGTCCCGGAAACAGATCCAGATAAAATCAGAATGTCCAGGTTCTGCCCCCACATACTCAGCCTTGTACTTGCCCAGAGAATTCACCTCTCTGAACCTCAGTCCCACCTCATTCCCATCCGTGGGGACAGTCTCCCCATTTTGCCCCGCCTGTGGGGACACACTCTTTAAGCTGTAAATCGCTATACATGGCTGGGAGTTTGTCTGTTAGCCACGCCTCTCCCATTCAGGCCTGCCTCGGCCCATCTGCTGTCACTTCTGCCCACTCGAGTTAAGCCATCTGTAAATAGCAAGACAGCGTTCTCTCTGATGGCTCTTGGGGCTGCGCCCTTTCTGCTTTCTCTGTGGCAAAGCCTGCTTGCCCTGTCTCCAGAAACACGACTGGGAAGACAGGAACCTCAAACAGCTCCCTCAGACATGTACCAGGCTGTCTCATGCTTGGCTCTGTCATGGTTGACCCAGCCTTGGGGGTTCCCAGGCAGAGGGCTAACAGCTCTTTGGGAGTCCACAGCTGTAGGGTTCAATACAGTCCATAGATTTCAGCAGTGGTCTTGATAACCCATGCCTCAAAGCGCTGCCTTCTCCAAGTGAATAGACTTGTTCTCATTTTATTAAGGACCCAGGTCCTGGGAAGAGAAAGTGGCCCCTACCAGCTGATCACTGAGGCACTGAGTCATGACTATCTGGCTGCAGAATCCAATCCTCAAGGGGGTTCAGGATTAGAATGTGCAAGAACATAGGAGGTGAGAGCCTGAGAGGCCCTTGGAGACAATCTGGTCCACGTGCTCCTGGACAGATGGAGAAACCAAAGCCAGAAAGAGCTGTGATGTGCCCTAGGTCACATAGCTGTTGGCAGCAGAGTTCAGACAGAAGCCCATCCTCCTGCCTGCCCCCCTACCCCTAGCTTGTGCACACAACCTCTGTCTGGGAGGTTGGGCGGAGGAAGAACCAGCAGAGGCCCAGAAAGGCCAGATCATCTCTCCAGGCCTCCATGCCTTGGAAAGGAGAGTTCTTGTGTCTCCTTATTCCTGGCAACAGCCCTTGGCCCTAATGTCTCCAGTGCTTCCCAAAGACTGGGATTATGGGAGGCAAAGCACTGGGCGGATTGCTCTCGACATCTGCCCCTGGGTCTTTATGGCAGCCTCTCCTCTGGCCTCTCTGAGGGAAGACTCCTGCTAGCAACCCCCAGCGGGCTAGCAACCCCACAGCTCTCATGCTAAAGCCAGTCCCTCTGCCTTACAAGACCCTGCTGACCCAGCTCCCCTCTCCCTACTCTTCCTCATCCTGGTTGCAGAGAGCCTGCCAAACACAAGGTGGCCACAGATTCTATCTTCCAAACTGGGACACATTGAAGACCAGAGGGGACACAATAGTAGTTATGTGGGAACACCTTGTGTAAACTGAGGCTGCCCCAGACACACCTGGACCTCTGCTCTTCCTGGCCAAGCCAGGTTCTTTTGTGACATGATTTGAGTAATGTTTCCATCATCTATTTTTTTCATCCCTCTTCTTTCTACCTGGCAAATCCCTATTCGTCCTTCAAGAAAAGTTGAAACCTCACAGTTTCTAAGAAGTAAAGCCTTCCTTACCTCTCAAAGACAAGTTTAATTACTTTTGCCTCTACACCCAAATGGTTTGGCTAATACCTTTATTATAGCACCTGACACTTTTCTTGGCTCACAGCTTCCCAACTTTGGCACTGATTGATATTTGGGGCCAGATAATTCTTTGTTGCAGGAAGATGTCCTGTGCGTCACAGGATATTTTGTAACATTCCTGGCCTCTACCCACCAGATGCCAGTAGCAACCCACGCTACCCCCATCTGATTGTAGCAACTGGAAAAAAATGTCTCCAGATACTAACCAAATCATCCCCAGCTGAGAACCACTGTCTTAATGTGTTTGTGCATCTTTTTTTACACTATGTGGTGATTTCTGAGAGAATATTTTATTATCTTCTGTGCTTGTCAGTTCCCAGCACAGAGTACGTGCTTAGTAGAAACTGTCTGCTGAATGAATGAGTGACTTGAACAAGAAGAAACGCAGAAAGGTGGCTGGGGTGCCAGCTCGGTTGGCTGCATTCTCAGTCATAACCACTAGAGGGCAGAAAAGGCCTGCCAAAAGCATAGAACTGGGTCCAGGAAAAAGGAGATCCCAATGCCAGAGCCAGGGGTCCTTGCCTGGCTCTGGGGACTGTGGTGACAGGGCCACAGTCTCTCCTGATGGTTCCTCATCATCTCCCTGACCTATAAATATTGCTGTTCCCAGGACTCAGTGCTCAGACCTATTCTCTATTTCCTATCTATTCTCCTCCTTGTGTGTTCTCATCTAGGATCATGATTTTAAAAATCATCTACAGGCTGATAACTCCCAACTTTACATTTCTAACCCAGACATCTCCTCAGATGCCATACATGTATTTCAATCACCTACCTGAATCTCCATGTGGAGATCTAATTAAAAGGCCTCTGAACCTTAACACAACCAAACCTGAACTCCTGGCGTCCTTCCCTTCCCTCCTCCCCAAACTCACTCCATCCCAGTCCTCACCATCTCAGCAAATGGTGACTCCATCCTCCCAATGGTCCAGGCCTAAAACCTTGGCCTCACTTTTCCTCTCACTAACCTACATTCAGTCTGTCAGCAGATACTCCAGGCTCTACCTCTAACTCACATGAACATCTTATCTGTGCTAACACCTTGGCGCAGGCCACCATCATCTGTCACCTGGGCTATCTATGGCAGCAGCCTCCAGACTGGTCCCCTGATTTCACCTCTTGCCCTTTGTCTATTCTCATGGCAGCTGAAGAAATCCTAAGCCATGAGGACTTTGGTCCTATCACTTCTCTAGTGAAGAGTCTGCCAATGGCTTCCATCTCTCTCAGACAATGACCAAAGATCTTACAAGGCCAACAGGGCCCACCGTGCTCCACTCCCTCCATCATCGCCTCTCTGACATCTCCAACCACCCCCGGCCCGCACCCCAGCACTCTGGTTCCCTCAGCCTCCAGACATGCCCGGCAGAAGCCTGCTTCATGTTTATTCCTGATGTTCCCTGGACCTTCCCCAGCTTCCCCTCCCAGCCCTGCTTCTTGGCTTATTTTCTTCCACAGCAGTTATGCCAAACTGATCTACTAGATGTTTTAGTTTCTTATCTGTTGCCTTTCTTTGTCCAATTGTGGTCTCACTAGGGAAAGGAATTTTTTTTTTAGTCTAATTTGTCCACTGCCATCTCCCCAGGGCATGGCACGCAGTAAGTGATCAATACGTAGTTGTGGAGTGATGAATGGGTGAATGAAGAGAGTGAGTGGTGACAAATCCTGGGTTCACCAGGGAGAAATCCATTCTCAGCCCAGTTGGCTTTCCTACGAAGAGGATCTTCCAGGAAAGAGTTGACTTTGTCCAAAACAGAACACAGAATTTCTCTGGAGGTTGAGAAAAGTGGAGGGAGGGAGACTGACAGTTATTGGACACCTATTAGGGTTAAGAGGATGACTCTGGAGCCCAACACATTGGGCTTAAATCCCGGTTTCACCACTTACTTCTGGTGGGACTGCAGGCAAGTCCGTTAATGTCTTCATGCCTCAGTTTCACAACTGGAAGTTGAGGATAGTAATAATACCAGCCTAGTAGGGCTGTTATGAGGATTAAGTGAGTTGATATATGCAAAGCACGCAGAATAATGATTGACACACAGCAAGAGCTCTCTAAAGATCAGTTACCACTGTTGTGTACTTTACATATCCCATCTGATGCTTATAATGACACTGTTGATTAAATAATGTTACTAGCCCATTTTGCAGGTGAGAATGTTGACACTCAAAGGCAAATAGTTGCTTATCTGAGATCTCACGGATAGTGAGAGATGACTGCAATGCAGCTCTTTCTGACTTCATTCCCATCAAAATGGGTGTGGGTGTCCCCTGAGCTTCTCCTTCCTCTCATCCCTCATTCTGGTTTCTGCTGCTGCCACCACCATCAAAGTAGCCTGTGCTTAACAGCCCCTGCTTTTTAACTCCAGCCCAACGGAGAACACAAACTCTTTCTGTCTCTACCAGCACCAGCAAATCAGGCCGCATCTTAAAGAGAACTGTGATAAACATCAAAGCAGCCAGGTTCCTCAGGTGGGGGATTCTGATCCTAAGCTGACACTCCTCCCTACCAGCCCCCGTCCCCAGGAAGAAGACACCACCAGCCCACAGGCAGACAGTACCTGTCCCTGCTGCACTTGGTACCCATCCCCTTCCCAGGCACTCCCCGGCCAACTGAGATTCAGTGGGTCCAAGATGGAGCTGGAGTCAGTATTTTAGCAGACTCCCAAGGCAATTTTCGTCTTGGGGAAGTTCGAAAAAGACTGGCATAGACCTTAAGGGCATGGACTCTGGAATCAAACTGCCTAGGGTTCAGACTCTAGCTCCATCCTTTGCTGTGTGACCCTGGACAGGTTTCTAGACCTCTCTGAACTTCTATTTTCTTCTATGTGAGTTGTGGGTAATAAAACTGTCTAGCTTATAGAGTTCAGTGAGGATTACATGAAATCATGCATGTAGAGTGCTTAACACAAGAGCCAGCACTCAACACACATTATTATGGTCAATATTGTTGTTTTTAGTATTATCCAAAGTGAAGCAGCCCAGATTTTCAGATTCCCTTTGGCCCAAAGCTCAGTGCAGATGCCTTCACACGTTGAGGGAGAGCTGACACACACAGTCACTCCGGTCATGTCTCCCTGGAACTCACAGACCCCACATAACTAGAACTGCACATGCAGTAAGGTGGGGGGCAGCTTCGACACTCCAGCCCCTGCACTGAGGTGGAAAGTTACACAGTGGGGTGAGGCCAGCACTGGGCCCAGAGCCTGGCACAAAGGCCAGGTTCCTGGGAGGGCCTGAATAGCACCTCTTGGCCTTGGGGAGCCGGGGCTAGATGCTGCTGACCAACTGCAAATGCAGCCTCTTTACCTGGAGTCACACAGCCCTTCAGGAAATCAGAGGTGCTGGGCCTCAGAAGATGCTGGCCCTCGCTTTGGGACTAGATGACACTTGGAAAGAAAACAGAGAGAAACTGACTTCCTGACGGGCATGGAGGCCGCCTCCTGCCACCTCCTGTCCACCCCCAGGGTGGCCTGCTCTGACTCCGCCCCTCCTTCAGGAAGAGCAGAGGTCACCACTTATTGGGGTGAGAAGGTGCAGGGCGGGCAGCCAGGTAGAGCAAAAAGAGCCTCAGACAGCGAGTAAGAGCCGAGACAGAAGGATGGCGGGTCAGAGAGTGTGAGAGGGAGAGGAGGAGAGGAGGAGGAAGCAGCCCACGCCCAGCCCCAGCCTAGCATGCAACACCGCTCCTGCAGCCTGCCCACTTCTCTCCTCTGCTCCTGAGAACGCCTGCCATTCGCTGCTGGGCCCTCCTCTCCCTCTAGTCCAGGCAGTTCACTCATGCTGTTCCCTTGACAGGAACCCCTTTCCTCGCAAATCGTCTTTTACTGACTTGGCTAATTCCCGCTTGTCTCTCGGATTTGGCCTGACATTACACTCTGGAGAGCCTCCCTGGGTGCTGCCTCCCCCGGTCTGGTTGGGGGTCTTGTGGGTGACCCCAGCAAGCCGTACACCAGACAACCCCTGCCCTGCCCCCATAACAGTGTTTCCTGAGGACCAGAACCACCTCTTTGCGGGGCACCTCCTCACTCTAGACCGCGGAGAAGAGATGTGCTCTCTCCCGGCCTCATCCCAGCACCTCCCAGAGCCTGGCGCTCCCAGCTACTAATGGAAGTTCCCAGAAGGGAACCCTCGCCGGATGCCACTCATCTGGCTTCTCCGTAGCACCTGAGCCTAAGCCCTTCCTACACCACAGGCCACATTCCCTCTGTTCACTCTGCTGCTCGTCCCACCAAGCCCCCAAACCCAAAGCTGCAACCCCTCAAATTCTACACAAGTGAACTAATGGAGCGGGGGTCCCAAGGTTGGGGAAGAAGTGACCTGAGATGTAAGGAGAGGGGCCTGAGACCCAGGGAGGCCCCAGGGAGCAGCTGGGAACATCTGGGTGAGAGAAAGAGGTGGGGGAGGAGGAGAGGGCCAGGAGCACAGAGTGACCGCCAGCTGAAAGAGCCGATCCGCAGAGCTGCAGCCAGCAGGGCCTGGAGACATCAGACCTGGCAGCTAAGATGCCCCATGAATATTTAACAGCCGTCAATATTTAATTAGTGCAGACAGATTAACTCTGAAATCACACACACTTGGGCTGGGCTTCCCCACTTCTGGAGGGGGAGTCAGAAAGAGAGGGGTGGGCGGAGGGAGAGGCTCTGCTCATCACGGTATGGCCCCTAGCCTGCTCACCTTCCCCTCCCTACAACCCCAGCCACCTCCCCCTGCAAAAAGCGGGCGACACTCACAAGTCAGAGGGGCAGCGACACCCTGAGAAGCCAATGGGAAGGTCTGCATCTCCAGAGGTTTTGGGTACAGTGGGGTGAGGACAGTGCCAGGCAGAGGGGCCAGGTCAGCAGCTGGGGCAGGAGAAGGCCCTTTCCACCGCAGCTCCACCAGCTCTGCCGAGGGTGCACTCCACGTCAGCAGCCCCGCACAGAGCCTGCCAGACCCCAGCCTGACTTGCAGGAGCAGGTGTCTTGGTGTAATTACTTCTGTGCCTGTGCCATGCCTGGATTATGCTGTTGATCGCATCAGCAGTGGGACCAAGAGTCTTTTTATTCTCTTCTTGTTTCTTTGAGTTTTATCACATCTTCTGCCACTTTTTTATTTAATGGAGTATCCCTGGACTTCATCATTTTGTCATAAATTGCCACGGTTGATGCCTTTTCTAAAAAACATAAAAAACATTTGGCCCAGGACTTGTAAAATGTCCAAGCCAGGCCTGGGCTCTGCCCGCCTCTCCATGCTGGAGTTTACATTCCAGCACAAAGAGGGTCTTAGGTTCCAGAAACAACCCAGCTTGCTTTACAACCTTGTGCCCTTGCACATCCTGTGCATTCTGCCTTGAGCACCCTGCCCCTTCCTCCCCCTTCAAGACTTGACTCAGAGTCCTTTTTCCTCCAGGATACTTTCACTGATGTCCTATCTCATAACAATTTGTTTGCTTTCCTGACTCCCCCAGGATGAGCACCTCAAAGAGAGAAATCAAAACCTGTAAATACATCCTGCCTAACCTTGGAATGGGCACCTAGTGGGTGCTCAGTGATTTTCTTTTAACTTTAATGAATTAAAGTAAAAAGAGATTTCACGGCCGGGCGCGGTGGCTCAAGCCTGTAATCCCAGCACTTTGGGAGGCCGAGACGGGCGGATCACGAGGTCAGGAGATCGAGACCATCCTGGCCGACACGGTGAAACCCCGTCTCTACTAAAAAAAAAAAAATACAGAAAACTAGCCGGGCGAGGTGGCGGGCGCCTGTAGTCCCAGCTACTCGGGAGGCTGAGGCAGGAGAATGGCGTGAACCCGGGAGGCGGAGCTTGCAGTGAGCTGAGATCTGGCCACTGCACTCCAGCCTGGGCGGCAGAGCGAGACTCCGTCTCAAAAAAAAAAAAAAGAGATTTCACATAGGGACTGGAGAACTGTCAAAGCACGTTGTGTAGATGGCTTATGTATCCGTTAGCTATGGCTGTGTAACAGTCACAAAAGTCTCAGTGGTGTAGGTAAATTAGCCTTCATTCTCAAAGGTATTCAAGTCAGTTATGGCTTGGGTGATCTCAGTTCAGCCAGGCAATTCTGCTTCAAGCCACGGCCCTGCTTCTCACTGCAAGATGGAGGGTTGACTGAAAGAGCTTGCTCCAAGCATCTGTCACCCACCCTGGGCTGGCGGGCTAGCTGGGGTATGCTCATTTTATGGCAGTGGGAGAGGTACAATAGGAGATGCGCAAACACGTAGAAACTTCTGTCATATTACTAACATCTCCTTGACCAAAGCAACTCACATGGTCAAGCATAAAGTCAGGAAGCAAGGAAGTAAACTGGACATGAGAAGACATCATGAAAAGGGTTAGGGGAGGGGGTATAAAGAAATGGGCCAGTATTTTAACGGATCACAGGTGGGTTCCTGTCACCCCACGCACAAGATCCCAGAATGACAGGACCCCAGCAGGACAGGAAAGAGAGGAATGAATAGGCTCACACCTGTAGTCTCACGAGCTTCTCCTTCCCATCTCCTCCCCACCCTTTTTTCCCAGGGCATCTGGGTTAACAAAACGGCAACAGAGACAAAATAAGAGTTTATAGAAGACACTGATGTGAGCCACAGGTTATGGTACCAAAAGCAGAGAGAAGGGGACAGAGCCGATGTTAAGAATCCAAGCCAAAGACGGACATTGTCTTTGTTGGAAGATAGAAGCCAGGGACAAGGACAAATGACGAGCTTTAGCCATGCAGTGCGGGGAACAAAGCCTTAGCCCTCAAGTCAGCAGGCCTGGCTATGGCTGTTTCCCACCGGTGTGATAAAGACTTTGGACTGTAAGAAACTGAGAACCCCAATGACCCTGATGTCATCATTCCTCAACCTCTGCCTTGTTTCCTTCTCCTCAACAGGCACATTCTGAAATCTTCTCTAAACCCCTCACAGTCAAAATGAGACCGCCTTTGGTCTGTGTCATTAGACTCCCAAGGCTTCAAGGCAAAGAAGGATCGTCAGAAGTAGGTCATTGGCTGATGGGTGGTTGTCTTTCCTCATGAGATGTGGAATTCAATATTTAGGGTTGGAATAAGCATCTGGTAGATGGAAAAGAATCCTCTTGGGAATCAGAAAAATATGGGTTCAAGTTCTGGCACCACCATCTGCTAGTTGAGTCATCTTGGAGAATCACGTAAACTCTGAGCCTCAGCTTCCCTGCCTGTCAAATGGGTTGATCATAGGAACCACTCGGAGCTGCAGAGGTGGGGATTAAATGACTGAAGGTGTGTAACACACTCAGCCTGGTGCCTGGCCCAACAAAGGAGCTCAACCTGCATCACTTCCTCTCCCTTTTTTATCCCAAGCTCCTGAATCTTCATTGATTCTGCCTCCCCCACCCCCAAAACCTATGAAATTAAAATTCCTGCCAACAGTTTAATAATTTCCTCAGCTAATTCCCTTCAGACCCCAAGGCCTATATCCGGACATGGTGATTTGGTCCAGGTAGGCATCATCCAAATGTTCTAAGTATTCTCTCTCCTACCTTTAATCAACTGTGTTGACAAGCCTTCTGTCCCTTTCTAATTGCCCATCCTAGGATTTTTTTCTTTTCCTTGTTAAAGACCAATATTACAAAGCACTTCAGCAGCTCAGCCATTTTTATCATCATCATTAATTTTATTTCCCTTCTCATTTATTAATGGGCCAGGCGGCTTTCAAGTATCTCTTTTCCCCTGATGTATTTGTAAAATGCCCTTCTTATTCCCTTTGGCGGCCCCAAGGCTCTCTGCAGCTTTTATTTCTTCCCTTGGCTGCCCTTCTGTTTCTCTGAAGCCTTTGCTGACTCCAGATCTTCCCTTTGTGCCCCCCACCCATCTTCCTCGGCCCTCCACCTCCCCTCCTTCCCTCCCTCCCTCCTCAGACTTGGTTGCAGGCCTGGTCTCTAAGCCTGTCTCCCTGTTGAGGTCCCCAGGGCTCCGAGAGCAGCAAGGGTTTGCCAGGCTCCTACCCCATCCCTATTCTGCTCACACTCTGTGAGTAGAGAGGAGCTTTTATCCATGTAGGGGATCAGGAGGAAGGGACCAGAAAAGCCTAGGTCCCCCTTTTATTCTCCCCCACCCCACCATCCCCTTACCTCTGAGAACTCCAGATTAAGGGCTCCATACACAAGGGGCATCCATTCATTCATTTATTTAAAACAACATCATTGAGGTATAATTTACAAACAATACAATTCATCCGTTTTTGTTTGTTTGTTTGTTTTGAGATGGAGTCTCACTCTGTCTCCCAGGCTGGAGTACAGTGGAGGATCTCCGCTCACTGCAAGCTCCGCCTCCTGGGTTCACGCCATTCTCCTGCCTCAGACTCCAAAGTAGCTGGGACTACAGGTGCCCTCCACCACGCCCGGCTAGTTTTTTGTATTTTTAGTAGAGACGGGGTTTCACCATGTTAGCCATGATGGTCTCGATCTCCTGATCTTGTGTTCTGCCCGCCTCGGCCTCCCAAAGTGCTGGGATTACAGGCCAGAGCCACCGCGCCCGGCCATAATTCACCCATTTTTAAGCATTTAAGTATTAAATCCAATGATTTTTTAGGAAATCTGCCAAGTTGTGCAACCATCACCAACCATCTAGCTTTAGAACATTTTTATCACCTTCATTTACAGTTAATTCAACCACCCACCTCCATCCCTAGACGACCCCTAATCTGCTTTCTCTCTCTCTAGATTTGCCTTTTCTAGGATATTTTATATGAGAGGAATCGTACAATATACATTTTTTTTGTGTGTGTCTGCCTACTTTCATATAGCACATGTTTGAGGTTCATCCACGTTGTAGCATGCGTCAGTATTTCATTCTTTTTGATTGCTGAACAAGATCCCATTATATGGATATACCACATTTTTTTAACCATTCTCCTGTTGATGGACATTTGAATAGTTTCCATTTTGGGGGATTATGAATAAAACTGGTGTGAGTATTTGCATACAAGTCTTTGTGTGGATAAAAGGCTTCATTTCTCTTAGGTGTATACCTAGGAGTGGAATTGCTGGGTTGTATAGTAAATTTATGTTTAATTTTTTAAGAAACTGCCAAACTGTTTTTGGAAATTGGCTGCACCATTTTACAATCCAGCCAGCAATGCATGAGGGTCCCATTTCATCCCATCCTTTCTAGCACTTGTCACTGTATGTCTTTTTGATAATGACCACTCGAGTACTATGAAGTGGTATCTCGCTGTGGTTTCGATTTGCATTTCTTAATAACTAACAGTGTCAAGCAGCTTTTGGTGTGCTTAATTCATTCATTGTCTCAACGAATATTTATGGGGTACCTCGTATGTGCCAGAACTGTTCTAGGGACCAGTGAGCACATAGATAAAATTTTGTAGGGCACTCATATTCCTGTTGAAGAGACAGACGATACACAAGACAATAAATACATAAAATATCAGATAAGGACAACTGCCAGGCCAGGGAGAAAAAAGATAAAGCAGGGGAGGGGTGTATGAAATGTCAAAGGGTTGAGATTTCAGGAAAGGGAGTCACAAAGACCTCACTGCATCAAGACCTGAAGAAACCGAGGGAGGTCATTATGGGAGCATCTGGGAGAGGAGTGATTCAGGGAAAGAGAACACATTCCAAAGGCCCCGAAGGCAGAAGCAGGACCTTCAAGGACTAGCCAGGAGACCATGCGTGAGAAGAAAAGGAAGAAAGTACCAGACGATAAAGTCAGAGAGGAAAGAGGGAGCCAGACCTTGTGGAGTCCTATCAGTCTTGGTAAGGTGTGCACGCGTGCATGCATTTGCACGTGTGTAACAGAGAGAAGGGAAGTCATTGAAAGGTCTGGAGTTGATTAGCAACACAATCTGGCCTGTGTGTTAACAGAGTTGCTCTGATGGAGAATGGACCATGATGCCGGGTGCAGAGACAGAGTAGAAACTCTGACAGCGGGGAGCTCAGTTAGGAGGCTCTTCGGTGACCCACCACACAGAGATGATGGTGGCTCAGACCAGAGTGGGGTAGCAGGAATGGTGGGAGGTGCTTGGATTCTGGAAATATTTTAGATGCAGAGCTGGCAGAATTTGCTGGCTGATTATAGTCTGGGAGAAAAAGAGAAGTCATGAATGACCCCAAAGTGTTCAGCCTGAGCTCCCCCACCGCCCCCGCCGACAAAATGGACTAGCCATTCACTGAGACAGGGACAACTGCAGGAAAAGCAGGTCTGGAAAGGCAGGGTCAGCAGCTAAGCTTAGGGCACGTGGCACGAGACACCCAGGAGGTGGCCTAAAGAGACGCTGAGTAGACTGATGGATATACAGATCCCGAGCTCAGGCGCACATCCCAGAATCATCAGCGTATAGCTGGCATTTAAAGCCATGAAACACAGCAGGCTGGGAATCAAAGGATTACTTCATTAGCATCTGAGGCAGTGCTCAATAACCCCCATGAAGGTGTTTCTTGGATAACTGAGCTGGAGAACATGGCTGAGCCTGGAGGTCTAACCAGACTTCGATTTCCTCCCCTGATTCTGAAAGCAGGCCTGACTTATCCACCTGACATGGGGTCTAGAGGAGGAGGCCAGGCCTTCCTCTTTGGGACCTGCCTTGTCTTCTTGCCAACTTTATGTGGAACTCAGAAATAGGGCCTGCCTTGGGATGTGTCCATGAGGATTGCTAGGGGCTGAACTGAGTCCTCAGTCCAAATTCATATGCTGAAGCCCTAATCACTGATGGAACTGTATAGTGAGATAGGGCCTATAGGGAGGCAATTAAGGTTAAATGAGAGGATTAGGATGGGGCCTGATAATACAGGATTCTTATTTTTATAAGAAGAGACACCAGAGCTCTTTTGCTCTCTCTCTCTCCCACCCTTCCCATGCCCCCCACCCCCCACCCCTCACCATGTGAGCTCACAGGTAGAAGACTGCCATTTGCAAGCCAGGAACCAGATCAGCCAGGAACTTGACCTTGGTTTCCCAGCCTCCAGACTCTGAGACACAAATTTCTAAGGTTTAAACCACTCAGTCTTTGGCATTTTGTGACAGCAGTCTGAGCAGTTTAAGACAAAGACACACACAGACCCAGAGGGAATGTTACACCTCGGCACAGGATATCTGCCTACTTTCTAATGTTCCCAGGAGAGTCCAGAATTTGACCTGTCACTTTACAACTCCTCTTCCTTTGTGGTGGACGGAGGGAAAGGAAAAGTGGAGAGTGAGAAACAAGGTTGCAGTTCCTTCCCCAGCAAAACTGTCTCAATAGAAAGAAGGAAATAGGGGGCCGGACGAGGCGGCTCACGCCTGTAATCCCAGCACTTTGGGAGGCCGAGGCAGGCAGATCATGAGGTCAGGAGATGGAGACCATCCTGGCTAACACGGTGAAACCCTGTCTCTACTAAAAATACAAAAAATTAGCCAGGCATGGTGGCGGGCACCTGTAGTCCCAGCTACTCGGGAGGCTGAGGCAGGAGAATGGCGTGAACCCAGGAAGCGGAGCTGGCAGTGAGCCAAGATGGCGCCACTGCACTCCAGCTTGGGTGACAGAGCAAGACTCTGTCTCAAAAAAAAAAAAAAAAAAAAAAAAAAAAAAAGAAGAAATAGTCTCTTTATAGAACCAATAGTGGTTTTGGCAAAGCAAGAATGACTAATTTTGTCCTGTCTCCCATCATATCTACCATAGCAGTGTTACTAATGTTACTAGGTCATATCTCTAACTACTATTGTTACTGGTGTTACTACGTCATAGCCCCTACCCTGCCCAGGAGCACGTGCAGCCTCTGCACCCAGGCTTCTGACCTTGCAGCATCCACCAGTAATGCAGGAAGCTCCAGCCCTGACTGTTGGCCATAGCGGATGGAAGCCCCTGCACTCCTCAGTCTCCATTACGCTCTCATGGATCCCCTTAGCATCCACTGTGACTGATCTCTCTAACACATCCTCCTTACCTTGCTTTTTGAACTTGGCTCTCATCATTGACTTTCCCAGCCCTAGACATTTGGCAGGCTCTTTCCCATGATTTGAGCTTTTCCCGTATCTGAACTGTCTCAGGACACTCTGGGGATTCATCATCTTTCTCTTCCATCCTTCTACCCTTCAACTCTTTCACCAGCCATGGACTGAATGTTTGTGCCCACCCCCCAACTCACCCCCTTCAACTTCTGTTGAAGCCCTAATCCCTGTGTGATGGTATTTGGAGGTGGGGCCTTTGGGAGGTAATTAGGTCATGAGGGTGGAGCCCTCATAAATGGGATTAGTGCCTTGATAGGAACAGGCCAAAGAGCTCACTCTCCTTCCACCATGTGAGGGCACAGCAAGAAGATGGCTGCCTATAAGCAAGGAGGAAGGTGCTCATCAAGAACCCAGCCCTGCTGGGACCCTAGCTAGGACTTCCAACCTCCAAACTGTGAAAAATAAATGTTTGGTGTTTGTTTGTTTGTTTGTTTTTGAGACAGAGTCTCACTCTTTTTGCCCAGGCTGGAGTGCAGTGGCATGTTCTTGGCCCACTGCAACCTCTGCCTCCTGGATTCAAGCAATTCTCCTGCCTCAGCCTCCTGAGTAGAGTAGCTGGGATTACAGGCACCCACCACCACACCCAGCTAATTTTTGTATTTTTTTAGTAGAGACGGGGTTTTGCCATGTTGGTCAGACTGGTCTCGAACTCCTGACCTCAGGTGATCTGGCCCGCCTTGGCACCCCAAAGTGCTGGGATTACAGGCGTGAGCCACCACACCCAGCCAAATGTTTGGTGTTTAAGCCACCCAGGATACAGAAGTTTGTTGTAGCAGCCTAAGCTGAGACACCCCCTCCTCTTCACACCCACCTCCCCTTCACACCCACCACCTAATTTGAGCCTATGAGATTGTATATGGAGTCTTTATAGGACTGAACATGCTTCAAACCAAGTCATCATACAGACACAGAAAAGCAAAAAGATATGATCTTGTAAAAGAATGTCTCCTTCTCCCAAATTACCAGGTATGTGGAATATAATATATGTTATCTTATGAACATTTTTTAAAATATTATTAAATTTTAACACAGATTGAGGTATTTGAATTTCAAAGACTATCTGTGCAAAGCAGAAAAAAAAGTCCCAAGATTGGGAAAGGAGTTGATACAAATGATAACTGACAAAGTATAGCCCAGTGGTTCTCAGACTTGAGGATTTTTGTCGTTCAGCAATTTTATTTTTTGTAATAGCAAAAAAGGAGGTTGACACATACATCATTGGTATGAATGGAGAAGGAAGAAAATAAAAGCCATAAGTGTGAGTGAGATGACAGGGAACAAGCTAAGGAGTTTGTTGTGGTTTATATATATACTTTTAAGTTCTGGGATACACGTGCCGAACGTGCAGGTTTGTTACTATACATTGATGGGTGCAGCAAAATCTTTAAAGAGAAAATTGGAGGATTCACATAGCATTGCCAGCTTTATATAGTGCCAAGTGTAGATACCCGAGAAATCAACTCGAGTCTACAATCACTATCTTTTCATAGGTTACAGGATATTTTCAAATCAACAAGGCAGGAAAGATATAACTCCAAGAAAAAAGGACAATCCTCTTGAAAATGAATAAATTTAACTTTATGAAAGACTCACTCATGTTTTTCTCATTTCTCCACAAGCTGATGAAAACTTTGGCACGAAGCTCTGGAATGCCGAAGTTAAACACATATTAATTCCCACAAAATATGCAGTCTCATAAGTCTTCGAGCCTCACCCAGATGCTGTGTTGCCTTTTAGAATCTGCATGCACATTGGAAAGGTCCCTTGATGACAGGGTGAGGGAAGGGAGCCTTATCTCACCCCAGGAGTCTTCTTTCCTTCAAGAACTGATTCCCTTTGGTTTTTTTAATGGGTTATTCTTGGTCTTCCCAAGACCAATTATTCTTGGTCTTCCCAAGTTGCAAACAAGCTATTTTCCCATGACAATTTTCTTTTCTTTCGCAGGTTTCTGATAAGACCCAACATTCTAAGTCACTGGTTGCTAGGTTTCCAAAAATAGCTACTTCTTGGTTAACATTAGTTAAGTTTTGGATCAAGGTGAAGCTGCTTTCTGTTGGGTCCTGCTTGTGTTGTCTTAGCTTTAGACAGGCAAACACCTAGTTCTCCATTCCCACGATTCTTATTGATCCATTCTATGTTTCACCATGATCCAGGTTGCTGTTCATAAGCGTGGTCAGCATACCTTCCTGGAGAAAAGCACACAGTGGCAACCAAAGGTACAAGGAAGGAAGTTGCTTTAGAATTTACAAAAGTCCAGCTGTCACAGAATGATCTGATTGCTGAGTCAGAAGGGACGTGAAACTCTCCAGGTCTTTCTGGGCCCGTGAAAAAGAAGCTTCTGAACTGAGAAAGAGGACCTGGCGTGCTCTAGAAGAGGTCAGGCTTCTGTGTGCTCTAGCCCTTGCTCCACTGGCCGCAGGAGTCCAGCAAGTGACTTAACTTGAGTAACCTTGGTGTTAGCACCTCTAACAAAATACAATACCACCCACCTCATGGGCCGTGTGAGCATGCAATGGAGTCACACACGGCTCACTGACACTGGCCTGGTCCCAGCATGGGCTCCTTTCTTTCCTTCCCTGTTCCCTTGATTCCAGGGGAGCAAACTTGGAGAAGAGAGACTTGTTAAAGGCTCAAGGCCAACATCTAGACAAAAATGGGAAAGAGTCAAGAGTATCACAAATGGTTTGCCCCTGGGTCTGGCTGACTTAAGTCACCAGGCTCTGTAGCACTGAGTTGGTTGCACACACCTGCCTCCTACACTGAGGTTCTCCTGTGATGCAGGGAGGTCCCTGCACTAACTGCATGAACCTGGGTCAGGATGGTGCTCTCCTGCTTACATGCAGGGACTCCTGCAGGGCAGACGTTACCATCATCCACACTGCATACGGAGAGAAACAGAGAGGTCTGAAATTGGCCCAAAGTCACCAGCCGACACCTGAGAGACCACATTCAAAATGAGGGTTGTCCTTATTCCATGGACTTCCTGTGTCGCCACTGCCTAGGAAAGGAGAATCTACGAGAGAGAAATGACCTACCAAGGACAGCCCTGTCCTCAAGGTTGCAGGCCAAGGAGAGAAACCTCTGAAGTGTTCAATGTGTTCCCAGGTTGAATGTGGGGAGAGGGTGGGGGAGGCGTTCCTTGGGGAGGGTCCTAAATAGGTGTAGAATCAGATATCAGAGGAAGTTGAGATGTCATGGAAATGATGAGGGCCACTACTTGCTCTCCTCCCTCTCTTCTCTTCCTCTCCCTGTTTCTGTGTCTCCCCCCTTCCGCCCTCCATCTCCTACCTCCTTTCCCTCTTCTCCCCTAGCCCTCCCTGTTCCCTCTCTTCCCACTCCCCGACCTCCGCAGAAGCACCAAGCAACCCGCACACACTCCTCCACAGCTCCTCCTCTGCCCTCCTCTGCACGGCCTCCTCCTCCTGCTCACCGCGTGGCCCCGGAGAGCATTCTGCCACCTTCCATTCCTTCTGTCATCTTATCTCTTCTAATAATTGCACATTTCCCTGAGACAAATTCGAAGGCCAAGGAGAGATAAAATGAACTCTCAGTCAATAACCCCCTGAGCAAGTGTCTGTAAAGGATGCTTTCTTGACAAACTAGCAGGTCTTGTGTTCTTTGTGATTTCAAAAGAAAGTCATGCCACCTGTCCTCGATGGTTACAGAATTAATCCATTAGTCATCACTGAGTCCCAATTACATGCTTGACACTGAGCAGGGCACTTTACCTCTATAGTGGCATTTCATCCTTCCAATAATCCAGGAAGCCTCCCTCCCCACATTATACAGGAGAAGAAATGAGGTGCAGAGAAGTTAAGTGATGATCGCAAGGTCGCAAAACAGCAAGTAATGGAGACAAACATAGAAGTAGTTAATTAAAAAGAAGTTTCTACATGCTATCATTGAACTGCCTATAAGGCATTGAGGTATATCAGCCAGAACCTTGGATATAAGCAACAGAAGCATTCTAGCTCACTTAAGCAAAAGGAAACTTCTTGTTAAGCTATCTATGCCTCAAAAGAATCTGCAGGAAGGCTGGAGAGTCAGACCTGGGCATGGGTGGGAACTAGGGCCACTTGGAAGGCCAGGTATGAAAACAGAGAAATCAAGACCTCTTTGTCCTGGGCCCTGTGCTATGGGGACATGAGCTCCCTGTATTTCAGAGGCTTGATGCCTCCTTCCTAACTCCAGAAGGCAGCTATGCTTGTTCACTTGCTGTCCTTTTGGTGACAGAATCACAGGCTCCAGGTTAACATCCTATCAGATTATAGCTGATGGGGAAGAAGTAATCCCCCAACACATTTCTACCAGAAGGGTGATACAGAGAAGAGAGCATCAGGAAGGTTGGGGCAGGGGGACACAGATGACAGCAGGCTTTACAGAACAGCAAGTCTTAAACCAAGGCTGCAAAGGGGAGCCACGGAATCCTAATGACAGCTCACTGGGAGGACACGCACATTCTAAAAAAGCTGAGCTGAGCCTGCCCCACGCTTTAACACATTCCCTCCTCCGAGCAACCTGTTGAGGCAGGGACTGTTAGCACCCCATTGTAGAGGGAAGGAAACTGAGGTGCAGAAAGCTGAAGTTTCTTACCCAAGACCACACAGGTGTAAGTGGCTCAGCTGGAATTCAGTCCAGGCCTAGCTGACTCCAGAATCTAAGCACTTAACTGCTCTGCTAGCAAATAATGCCTCACTATAATAGAGCATTATACATGTCAGAGTGCTCTCAGATCCATTATCTCAGTTCACACAGCAACCCTGCAAAGTAGATAGGGTAGGTGTGATGATGCACATTTCCCAGCTGAGCAAATGGGGCCCAGAGATGCTAAGCGACCTACAGAAGGTCACACAGCTGGTGAATGAGAGAGCCCGCCCTGCCACCTCCTGCCTCAGCACCCTCCTTGCTGCTAATATAATCCAGAGGACTCTGAGTGTCCAGTTGAAGAGAGGATCAGAGTTAGGGCAAGAAAGACATGCATTTCTAGATTCTGGTATTTAATTCCCAGGCAGGCCACCTCACCCTTCACCCCAAGAAGGCACCCAAGTGCCTTCAAGTGCCTGGTGCCCTGCCACCGCAAAATCTGGGCACAATTAAACACAAACAAGGGATTGTTGCCTAACAAATTAGCAACAGGTAAAAGCAATCAAGCCATCTGTTGCCTCCCACCACTGCTGCCTAATCCCCTTTCTCGGTGGTGTCCCCCGCTCTGCGCTCAAACACAAATTAATAAACTGGCCTTTGCATATGTATTTGTGGCTTCAGGTGGGGAGAGAGCCACATGAGCAGGTGGCGGGAATGCAGTCGCTGGAGATGCTCTGCTCATGCAAATGTCCTTAGGTAGGGAGGGAAGTCTGCTGAAGGGCAATGGGAGAGGGTCAGCTGACAGAGAGGATGAGCCCTGAGTGGCCCATGAAGGTGGGGCTTCCGGGTTAGCTCTCTGTTCCACGTGGAAGTGTCTCTACGCCTTGCTCATCCCTCTGAGGTCTTGTAGTCTCCCTGAGGTCTTGCGTCGCTGGTCCCATTCTCCATATTAAAAACACTGAGGCCAAGAGAGGCTATATGATCATCCCAGGGACAGCAGAAGGCATGGACAAAGGCAGAAGTGAGCCCCAGACCCCCTGATGGTCAGCTTTCCTAGGAGCCGATCTTAGGCCACCTCTCAGAGTCTCAGTTTCCTCATTGCAAGTTTTTAAGATATGTAAGTGCATCAGCAATGCTTAGTTGGACTTGACCAGAATTAATATTAATTGTCACTATTACTTATTTCAACTTCTCACCATCCTTAGAAAGTAGACGTTACTATGCTCACTTCACAAAGGAAGAAACTGAGATTCCAGTGCAGTTAATTACAATTATTTGTTAATTGGTACTTACTGTGGTCTAGGCTGGGCTCAGGCTAACGGTAGGCACTTGGATGCAAAGATGTAAAGGGAAGGCCTTATTCCTGTCCTCACAGCACTGGCAAAGTCAGTTACAAGTGCTGCGGATTAAATAGTGGGTGGGAGCGGAGCACAGATAGGTGGATCAGGACTATGCAGCCTCTCTGAGGCCCAAAGGATGAAAAGGAACCAAGCAGACAAGAAGAAGGCAAGAGCGTTCCAGGAAGAGGAAACAGCATGTCAGAGGACCTGAGAAGGGAAAGGATTTGGTGTCTGGGCTCAGTGTTGCTGGTACCCAGAGCAAGAAAAGGGTTGAGCTGGTGGTTAGACCCAGATCAGAAAGGGCCTGGCCAGCCTTAGTGGAAGCTTTGGATTTTCTCCTGTGTGTAGCAGGAGGAGGGCCACCCGATCAGTTAGACGCCAAAGACAGGCTCCCTCCACTGCACCACACTGTCCCCTCACAGGGCTGCTCCTGCAGGAGTAAAGGAAGCTAGTGGTCGCCTCCTCGGAAAGCCTTCTCATAGCCCCAGATTGGGCCAGAGTGAGGACCCTGGAAGTTCCTAGACTAGGGTTTTCTTCTCCTGGTCATACAAGAGCCACCCAGAGCTAGGTCATTGTCTTTCCCATTTTAAAATCCCACGTTACTCAGGATAAGGACAGCAAAGGAGGAAAGGAGCCGCTTCTGGGCCACCAGAAGGGTGAGCTTGGGTTTGGGAGACACATCTCTAAGCATCCAGAAATGTGTCTGGGAGTGGGGACGGCAGAGCTCCTATGCTGTGATCTCACAGGGGGACAGGGCTGGGAAGTCCCTTGTAACTTCTGACATCCCAGCCCAGGTAGCGGCAATGATCTGGGCTCTGGAGTGCGCCCCATTCCTTGCTGTGTGACCTGGGGCCTTTCTAAACCTCCATGTGCCTTTGTTTCCCTGCTTGTAAAATGAACAGTCTCCCTCAAAGAGCGTTGGGGAATAGAAAACAGCTGCAGGCACCAAGCCAGATGTCTGCATTCAGTAGGTGCTCAGTCAATGCTGAGCGACATTAGCATTAATCTCCATCTGCTTCCAGGCCACACCTCCTCCAGCCAGTCAGCATCAAACCCACATCTCCTGTTGTCCCAGAGCCTTGCTGCATCTGAAGTTTCCAATCCCTTGTTAAAAATAAGCTTCAAAACAAGCCAGAAGAGGAGGCGGGAAAGGAAAAAAAGAGAAGGAGAGAGGTGGAAGGAGCTTTGCTCACCTGAAGTCAGACCTCTAATTCTGCTGGTGGTCGGGGACAGCCCTGCCGCCAGTTTCTCTCACAAATCAAAGGGCTGTGGAGTAATCAACTGCAAAGTGCTGAGTTCTTTGAGGGTAGAAGCCAGAAAGGAAGCTCTTGTCCTTTGCAGCTCACAGGAGTGCCTTGAGGAGATGGGCTGGGTGGGCCTGTAACTGGAGCTGGGGGGAGAGGAAGGTGGTCAAGCTGGAGAAAGGGAGGAGAGTTGAGATCAATACTGGCTGTGCAGTCAGACCTGATCCTCCTGTGATTCCAGCCAGTTCCTCACTTCCTTAAGCCTCCGTCGTCTCATCTGTGAAATGGATTGATAGCAGCTGCCTGGCAGGCTTGTTGGGAGGAGGGTATTGAATACCAGATTCAGAGCCCTGTGCCCTGGGTGTGGCACACAGTGGGTGTGGCACACAGTAGGTGCAGCACACAGGAAGTGCTCCATGAGTGTTGTTTCTCATTCATTCACCTCTCTCTTCAGGGAAAGAGGAGGACTGGAGTGGGCTCAAGTGTCCAAATGCCAGGCTTGCCATCTTCCCACCCCACTGAGCTGTCTTCCCTCATGTGCTCCTTAGAAGCATCCTCCTAGTCTTAGGGTGTGAAGTCTCACATCTGGGCTCTTTCGCCATTATTCCCCTCCTTTGTCTTTTTGTTCTGTCCCCATGGCCCTCCCCACCGCCTTTCTCCTGAGCTGACCCAGCCCCCTCCTAACAGGCTTCACTACCCCCAGGCTCCCCCAGGCCCACTGAGCACACGGCTGCAGATCCACCGCCCCGAAGCCCAGGTCTGCTTTCCCCTGGCCTCAGCACCAGGCTCAGGCACACTCCCCATCACAATGGCTCCACTTGGCAGCCAAAGCCAGCCACTGTCTGGGTGCTGCTGGCCTTATGGAATGACTGTCACAGCACCTGGCATCAGCTGGCACCCAGTCGATGGTCAACAACCCTCACTGCACAACCCCCACCACCTGCACTCAGCACTGCCATTCCCAACACTCACCATACCCAGTCCTGCCTCTTTATTTTTGCTCATGAAAAAACCGAACATCCTTCAGCAATCAGCTAAAATGCTGTCTCCCTCCAGAATTTCCCCCGAATATTCTCTCCCTCACACTGTGCAGAATTTGGGCTCCTTATCCTAGCACTCATCAAAGTCTACTTAGAATAGGGCCATTTGCATAGATGGGAAATTTGCTAAGTCTGCATTTAAGTTTGTACTACATGGAACAGGATGTTAGTTCTGAGGTGCCAATGAGACAGATACCTGGAAACAAAGCGAGTGTGAGTTGGGGCTACTCCAGGGCAGTCATGGGATGGGGTAACATGAATTGTCAAGGTTGTGTTGATGCCACGGGACAGAAGGAAGTGTGTGGGTATGTGCACACCAGTCTGCATGTGTGCATGGGGGATATCACACACACAGGGCTACTTGCAGGCCAAAGTGAGCATGCAGGCCTCTCGCTCTCTCTTTTGTCTCTCTCTCTGTCTCTCTCTCTCACACACACACATGCACACTGCACATATAATGCAAAGACATCTTGTACATCTTCACATTCTTAAACCTCGTGATTGGTACAAATTAAACAAATATTGAAAGAAACTCCAGCAGAGCTCTCCAAGCCTCAGTCCTGCTGGGTATACCAAAACATGTCCAGCAGTTGAACAGCACAATGATAAGGAATGACAATGTGTTTTTCCCTTTATGGAGTGCTATTCACAATCAGCTCTTACAGCATCCTCGCGATCTGCTCCCATCTTTAGGGAAGAGGCCTGAGGGCACAGTTTGTTTGAGACAGAGCCAGTGTTCAAAGTCCCTCTTGGGATGCTGACTCCCAACCTCTATGGGCAGAAGCTGTGGAAGGCTCTATATCATCAGGTACTGCATCTCCCTGGGACTGTCCCCAGAAGCAGAGTTCCTCCAAGCCTCACAGATCTGCATCTCCTTCTTCTATGAGACAAGAAACTGGAATTTTCCATGTAAGCTAAGTAATGGGGGCATGAGCGTGCACATTCTCCCTTGAGGTTCAGCTTAGACACAACTTCCCCCAGGAAATCTCTCCTGAAACTCTCCCCTCATCCCCAGGCTCCAGTATGTTCCCATAGCGCCAAATCTTGGCAGGTAGTATAGTGGCCTGTTTGCAGGTCCAAAATCTGGATCCTGCAGCAGTGTTTGAGCCCTAACCACAGGGACAGGGTCTCATTCACCTCTGGGTCCAGGTCCTGGCACATCTTAGACTTTAACAAAGCATTACTGAACATATGGATGGACGGATGAATGGATGGATGGATGGATGGATGGGTGGGTGGGTGGGTGGATGGATGGATGGATGGATGGATGGATGGGTGGATTCATGGATGGACGGACGGGTGGATGGCTGGATGGCTGGCTGGCTGGCTGGCTGGCTGGCTGGCTGGATAGCTGGCTGGATAGATGGGTGGGTGGATGGGTGGGTGGATGGATGGATGGATGGACGGACGGATGGACAGATGGACGGATGGACGGACGAGTGGACGGATGGATGGACTGACGGATGGATAGATGGATGGACGGGTGGATGGATGGATGGATGGATGGATGGATGGATGGATGGAGGGATGGATGGACGGATGGATGGATGGACGGACGGATGGATGGATGGATGGATGGATGGATGGATGGACAGATGGATGGAGGGATGGATGGGTGGATGGATGGACGGGTGGATGGATGGACAGATGGATGGATGGATGGATGGATGGATGGATGGATGGATGGATGGATGGATCGATGGGCAGACGGATGGATGGATGGATGGATGGACAGGTGGATGGATGGACGGATGGACAGACGGATGGACGGGTGGACGGACGGATGGACGGGTGGACGGACCGATGGATGGATGGAGTGATGGATGGATGGATGGATGGACGGATAGACGGATGGATGGATGGATGGATGGACGGATGGATGGATGGATGGATGGACAGACGGATGGATAGATGGATGGGCGGACGGATGGACGGATGGATGGATGGACAGGTGGATGGATGGACGGATGGACAGATGGATGGACGGGTGGACGGATGGGTGGATGGGTGGACGGATGAATGGACGGGTGGACGGATGGATGGACGGGTGGACGGACGAACGGACGGACGGATGGACGGACGGACGGACGGATGGATGGATGGACTGATGGATGGATGGATGGATGGACAGATGGATGGATGGATGGATGGATGGATGGATGGATGGATGGATGGACAGACGGATGGATAGATGGATGGATGGATGGATGGATGGATGGATCGATGGATGGATGGATGACCCAGGATGCAAATGAACTCTATGCACAGCTACAGCTACAGAAGCAAGGCTCAATCACTTGTGGGTGTATAGGGAGAGGAAAAGGAGGCAGAGGGAATAGGAGCCAGCCTTTGTCCTCATCTCTTCCACCCGGCAATTTTCCCAAGGAAGGATGAGTTAGTCTTCTAAGGAAAGTAGAGGCGATCTGAATAGAGAAGGAAGCCCCACTGCCTTCAGTGGGATCCACAGAAGGCAGCCCAGCCTGCTGTCCTAGATGCCTCCTGAGCCCAGAGGTCAGTGTTTAGATGAGACAGTGAGTATTCTCTGTCACTGCCCCTGCCAGGGGGAGAGAGGGCCCTCCTACACTGCTCCTAGTACACTCTGCACCCATTACCAGTTCCCCTGGCTGAAAATATCAAGGGATTTTTCCTCAAGTACTTGTATCTACAGGAATTTAAGAAATGATCATGCAGAGAACTGCCATCCCCAACTCCTCTGCAAACCCTACAGAGGCCTGGAAAAGTTCATCTTCCCCAGACTTCCAACGTTCTCTTTTCTGTGGCCAGTAGCCAACCATGAGCGAGTTCATTAATATTAATGTTAATAATCTCCTACATTTGCTTCACGCTTTCCCGCTTACAAAGCACTTTCAGATCCATCATCTCAGCCAATCCTCAACACCAGCCTGAGAGGTCAGCGGGGCAGTGATTACCATCCCCATTTCACTGAGGAGGGAACAAAGGTCCGGGAAGAGAAGGGATCAGCCCAAGGTCACAGAGCAGCCAGGTCTGGAGAGAGCTCAAGGCAGAGTCCAGGTGTCCTGACCCCCAGGCCAGCACTGGGCCACTCTACCTCCATGCTGCCAATCCTTTTCCTCCTCTGCCTCGTCAATGTCACCATTGGCGTCATCTCCTGGTTCTCAGTCATTAAAAAGATAGGCTTAAAATAAATACGAGAGGCGGGCTTTAGCCATCTGCTAAAATGGGTAAAACGACCTGCCAGCAATTTGCTGGATGACCTTGGGCTAGACAGTTTCCTGTCTGGGCCTGCGATTCCTTGTGTTTCAAGTGACAGTGCTGGCCTCTTCTCCTCTGGCCCTACCCACTGTGACGGGAGGCTGCTGGAACCTAACAGTGCCACCCTTGGTGCCAGACTGGTACTGGCAGCAATCATGCCTCTGCGATCCCCTCCTCAGCACTCTGGAGTGGGAGGGATAGACACCTGTCATGAGCCTGTGACAACCAAAGGATGGAGCTATGAAGCAACAGAAGACTGGCAAGAACCCTCCTGAGCGTGGGGGTGGAGCTAATCACAATTGCTACAGTGTAGCTACTCTGTGACAAGTGCTTTATGCATGTTATTGACATGCCTCAAAATAGTTCTACCAGACAGCAATTAGCAATTATTTTCATTCTAAAGACGATACACTCTGAGCTCAGAGACGTTTCTTGACATGCCCAGACTCACACAGCAAACAGCAGTGGCAAGTTCCAAACCTAGATCTGCTGATTTCTCAGTCCCAAATGCTAGAAGGTGGAATGGGAGGGGTGCACATGGAACCTCCTAAGTTCACCCTTCCTCCATTTCCTTTCTCCCATCCTGTCTCCCCTCCCTTCTCCTCTCTTCCTCCCTCCCTTTCCCTGGAGTCTCAGCCCCAGGCTGGGTCTCCTCTGCTGCACCAGCTCCCCCTGTCATCTCAGCATAGGCGGAGATTTATAGATCTCACTTCAAGGATTTTTCTTTAATAATAACATTTATAATCATTTTAGAAATTAAGAACTGAGGATGCAAAGCATTTTAATTAAAATAATCCGCAGTTGATAATTATAGGACTCTCTTAGCTGGAACCATCTTCTTTCAATCTGTCACACTCCCTAAGGAAGGCAGGAGATAATCGTGAGGCAGTGAGCTGGTGAGCCTGTCCTGGTACCTGTGTGTGATACCATGTGGCCCAGGGGTCATTCTCAGAGGCTGCCTGCTAGGGAGGTCGGCTTCGGGGTGAGCTGTGCTGGCATCATCTTTAGAGTTGGTCCTCTATGAGCCATGCAAGGCTGGCTTTTCACAGGAGGATAAGCCCTTCCAGAGCCTCCTCCCCACCCCTAGGACACATTTCTGCTGGTTACCCCTGTGGGCTCAGAGGGTCTGAGACCCAAGACACAGAGGGACGTGTAAAGCTTCTGTATGAGAAGCAGAACGCTTGCTTGGCCAATGCCCTCCTGCTAATGCCCCCAAGTTCCCTGCCTTTCTACCCCAGGCCCAACCTCACCCTCACCCTCACCCCAGGCACAGTTCTGCTGTCTGCGGTCAGGAGAGGGCAGCCAAGGCCACCAAATGCAGACACAGTCCCTGAAGAATGGGCCTGCTGATGGGACTTAGAGAAGGACAAGAGAGGAGCCCCGACTTGGGGAGGTGGGGCATGAACAAGTCAACGTGACCCCACTTGACGCCTACCTCTGAGACACCTCTGCTCGGCTCTGGCCCCACCACCAGAGAACAACACAGATACCTCTTCCCATGGAAATTCACATTCCAGCAGAGACAATAAACATGTAAATTAGTGATAATAGAAAGTGATTCATGCCCAAAACGAAGCTGCAGCAGTGAGGGTCCCAAGAGTCTTCAGGTCTGTGTGTGGGGTTATCAGGGAAGGCTTCACTGAGGAGGCAATGCCTTGGCAGGGTTGTGAAGGATGAATAGGAGCCCACCCCAGCTCAGTGACAATCATGACCACTAGGATTTCTTGACTGTTTAACCATGTAACCATGTGCCGGGCACTGTGTTGGTCTGTTGTCACATCTTGTTCAAGCTTCACAACATGCCTGAAAGATAAACTTTATTATCAGCACCTTTGTTTTTCTCTAGATAAAGAAATAGACTTGGAGAGGTTGAATCATGCGCTCCAGGTCACGTAGTAAATAAAAGGCAGATGTAGGTGCTAAACCCCAGGCCATCAATGCCAATCCCTGTGCTTATCCTGTGTGATGTGGGACCCTCTAGGATAACAGACTTGTCTGGGAAGGCTTATCCCCCACGGAGGAAATGTGTACAAGGCTGCAGGGCCCAAAGCGGGTGACAGCAGCTGGTAAGACAGGAGGCAGGGGTGACAGGTAGGTGTGTCCTGCCAGAAGACCAGTTTTGGGAAAGCTTAGCTGAGTGACTGTCCCTTTCTGGGCCTTAGTTTCCCCATCAATAAGTGTAGGGTGGGGCTGTCTCCAGAGACTCTTCCAGCTCAGAAGGTCTTCAGCTTTCTAGGCCCACTGTGGCATCCCAAGCTCTGGGCAGAGTGCCTTGATCCTGGGAGAGATGGGGTGCCCAGGGAAGGTGCTCCTCACCAGCTTTCCACCCCAAATCCATTTAGGGCAAAAATGTAATGGAGAAGGAGATTCTGATAGTGGCCTGAAGATGGCCTCACTAGGGCTCACGAATGCCTCCGTTTCCTCGCAGAAAACATGCGGGACATGAGCTGGCCAGCCAGAGGAGGATTGGACACCTCCAGTAGGAAGTGGCAGCTGTCCCGCCACAGAGGCCAGACTTGTCCCTCCACCCTCTGCAGTCCAAGCAGCTTCCCTCCCCACCCCCACTGGAGCCTCCCCAAGCAGTGGACAAGACCGGAAAAGGATTATACAGGCTCACTCATGGATAAAATTGGTTCTTGGTCTGAGAAGCCACAAGGGGGAGATCCAAGATGGGCACCATGGGGGGCCTGGGGCTGGCACGCTGGCAGCAAGGCAGCGGGAGTGGAAGTCTGTGCCGCGCTGGCCCAGAACACACCATCAGGGCAACCCTTCTATTCCAGTAATCACATCTTAGGCAGCAGCCCCAGTGCCCTGATCAGCACCTTCTCTGCACCCTCCAGAGGGCGGAAATTGGATGGGAACACTGAGAACAAATTTGGGCCTCCCAGACCCGGGGTTTCCTGGGAACAGCTCTGCCAGGGTTGAGCAGTCTAGGGAGGATATGCTAGTTTTGTGAGGCTCCAGGCTGCAGACAAGGCTGGATTAAGTGAGGGCTTGGAAGGAGGGGCTTACTCAATGGGCGTACCTTCTAAACACTGCCCAGCAAAGCACAACCTTCACACTGCATCCTAAATAGTGGCTTCTCTGGATACCAGCTGGCCTCTCCAGATGAGGAATTTCCCTCCCCTTCTGGACCCTCCCCTTCAGAGAACACTGGAGCCCAAGGTGCTTTCAGTAACAAGTTTTATTGCAGCTAAAAATAATGGAGCAACCCATATCTCATTTCCTGCATTCTGTAACGACAAGTATCCCAAAAGGGGCAGTGACTGGGGATTAGCAAAAATTCAAGGCAACTGGAAAACATTTAGATACAATAAAATATGTGCATTAAAAAGAAAGCAAAGAAAAGGCAGAATTCAGAATGGCGGTTACCTTGGGTAGGGAAAGGCAGGGAGACGGGACAGGCAGGAGGAAGCCACACAACGAAGTGTCGATCATTGTCAAAGACTTTCCTTTTATATTAGGAGGTGAGTTGGAGGGCACTTACTGTATTGTTATCGTGTGCAAATGAACGAATGAAAGAAAAATAGGACCAAACAGAGCCCAATGAGGAGAGTGTAACAAAGATGTTAATTACTCAAATTTGGTACATCTGAGCTTCCAAAAATTGGGGAAAATATCAAAGAAAAGTGTAAATTCTATGTGGACCACACATCCCTTCCCTGCCCTGTTTGGCTTCCATTACTGAGCCTTTCTGGCTTTCCAAGAAGAGTCTTAGGGCCCCAATTATGCAGAAAACTGTCTCTTAAAGCAGAACCCAACCTGCTAGTTTGGTGTCCTGGACATTAAAAGGGAAAGAAATAATTTTAAACTAAAAAAATTATCCTAAGATGTGCAGGCCAAATGGTGTGTGCTCCCCCTGGGACCCAAGGGGTTTCACTCCGGGGGAGGTTGGGATGCCAAGGACCTTGACTGTGATTTGGGAAGGGTGAGAGGCAAGAGAGCCAGAGGGTCTGCTTGTCTCTCTTCCCCGCTGTGAGTATTCCTGCCCTGAGAATCTTGTCCTGACTTGGGCCTCAGGTGGCTGGGTTTCCTGACCATGGCTATCCCACTCCAGGCCCAGGACAAAGGGACTTGTCCCCCTCTGCCAAACTCTGTCTCTGTCTCCCACTCCCATTCCCCTCCCTGCCCCCCCCCCCCCCCACTCTATGGCATTTCCCTGAGGAAGGGATCTTATGGAACCTCCCACTTTCTCCTGTCATAGGGTGCTCAGCTTTTCCTGAGCAGATGGGATGGATGCTCTTGAGGGTCTCCTCTACTTCCCAAAGGGGTAAGAAGGCAGGATCCCCACCATTCCAGCCAGACAGAAGCCCCGGCCCCTTGCCTCCAAGTTCCCAGGAAAACAGGATATGGAAAAGACCTTTATCTCCCTGTCCTTGTTCAAGCTGATCCATCATTATGTCTCATTTCATGAGCTCTTGAATCCAAATAAACTGCCATGGAGCATGTCTGCGAAGCTTCCCATGCTGTGGATGGTCTGCTCTGGTTAGTGTCCCATGGGGAAGGCCAAAAGGAACAGCTGTTTTTATAGAAATGGAGAGATTTGGGGAAGCAAGCTCAGGCTAAAGCCCAGGAAGAGATGAGGTGAATGTCTGGACCAAGCCTCTCCTCCAAGCTTTATGATCCTCATGCATAGCCCTTTGGGGTCTGCACAGTCCTTTATCATATGTCATCTCACCTGACAGCACTTTGAGAGTTGTCAGCGCCATTTTCTGGATGGGGCCAGTGGCTCAGGAGTTTGCAGTTCCTGCTTTGCAGGTGTGGCCCTAGGAAGACAGATGAGAGGTGCAAGTTCACAGGACTCATAAGTGACAGACACTGGCCTCGAGCCCATCTGCTGGCTTCTGGCCCAGCACTCTTGAGCCACTGCTTCCATGCCAGCCTCTCCAACTGCTTCCCTCAGCTGGTGGCGTAGGGAGGCCACCCCCTTCCACTGTGGCAAGGTTGCGCCAGGGAAAGGGAACAGACAGCGAAAAAAGTGAGGGCGAATGACTGCAGGACCAGTGGCCTCAGAGGAGACTTTGATTCAGTCTAAGGAAGTGCTTGGTAACAAGACTTAAGGAAAGAAATTGTGGAGAGACAACAGGGTGGACTCTTGGCTCTGTCCATTCTTGCTGTGATACTCAGGCATGATCACTTACCTTCTCTGGGTTTCAGGGTCCCCCTTTACAAAAGGACATTTTATTACTCATCTTCCTGCCTCACAGACCAGCTGAGAGTTAAATGTGATATGACGTGTTATGGAAGAGTTTCCTCAATGACCTAAGCTATTCGCTGAGAGCCAACCCTTGGCTCTTTGTACTGTCCAACAGAGGAACATTCTAGCTGGTGAGAGTGCTCAGCCTAGACCTCATGTTCTCTCCAGGACAGTACAATTCCACAAACATTCACTGAGCACCTACTATGTGCCAGGGCACTGAGTTAGGTGCCAGGGACAGAGAGGCTAAGTGATCAACCTGGTCCCTGACTCGTTGGTGCTCAGGCTCCAGTCCAGTGATTCTCAGCTATGATTGCACCTTAGGATCCCTGGAGGGAAGTAGCAAAAGCATCAGTACCCAAGCCCTATCCCAGGCCAACGAACCTGAATCTGCATATTTTTCAAAGCTCCAAGGCGATTCGAGTATGCAGGATGAGACAAGAAAGTAAGCAATTACAGTATTTTCTTATCCTTGGTCTGCTCAAGAAAGTATAGAGAGACCTTGGAAAGGTGCCTGAGTCAGATTTGAGTGCTAGTGGTGGAAGCAGGGTTAGGGAAGGCTACTGGAAGAAATGACAAATGACTCCAAGCAATGTGATGGCAAAGTTGGAGGCCCTGAAGGCAATTCTGCTGGACTGACTCAGACGGTGAGGAGAAGGCAACATGTTTGAGGCTGGAAGAGGCAGTCAGGGGCCAGATTGCAGAGGGCAGGTTTGCCCTATTAGGGAGTTTGCACAGACCCCAGAGGCAATGGGGTACATGGAGAGGAGTTAAGCAAAGAAATGCCATGAGCAGATGTCTGCTGGTTGCTTAGGGAACTTACATTGTTCATCTGGGCAGCAAAAGGCTCCAGTAGGTTAGGGTCAGGACCTCTTCCACTACCCCCAAGCATCTGGAGAGGGCAGAATCTCTCCTCGGGGCTGCTGGGCACTACCAGTTTAATCTGAGTTCCATGGTGCATTAGCAACGGGCTCTCAGGGTCAGCCAAGTCCCTGGTACTAATCAGCTGCTGAGGCAGGATCAATGGCAACTGAATTGATCTTGCTTCTCTTTGGCTGCATATAAAGCTTATTGACTGGACAGTCTAAGGGCGGGGGGATGTGCACCCAAGTCTCATCCAACTGTGGGAGAAAAGCAAGGACAGGAGTCCCTCCCAGGTCCTGCACCTCACTCTAGTCTCACACTCATCCTGAATGTGGCCCCCAAGTCCTACACCCTACACCAAATCATGGTGTTCAAGGCTTCAGCCTCAGCTGTTGCCAGTCACTCTCCATGTTCAGGTTTGAGCCCACAGAAATGCCTTTCCAACTCCTCTGCCTCTGGATATGTTCTTCTCTCTAACAAGGATGTGACTGACCCCCACCTCAATTTACCCAGTCTGTTCTCCTCCTTCCTCCACATTCAGCTCAAATATCACCTCCTCTAGGAAGCCGTCTGTGGCCTAACCTCACCCCCAAAGCACCAATAAAGTCTTCTCTGTGTCCACAGCATTTGATATGTGTCTATATATATGACACTGATATTCTTTTACAACCATTTACTGTGTCTCCCTCCCCAGAATGTAAGTTCTTTAGGGACCTAGCACAGAGCAGATGCTCAATGAAGGGTTCTGGAGTGAATGAATGAACAAATGAATGAAGAAATGTTTTAAAATGCCATACAGATTTCTTTCTTCAACCCAGACCCTGCACCGCCCCCTAAGGGTACAGAATAGCAGAGACTCTACCTAATCTAATATGGATGACACCAGTTCAGATTTATACCTGGAAATATTAGAACTGGAACTTATGCTTTATTGTTATTGAGTTCAATCCCTAATTTTATAGTTGTGGCCACAGGTCCAGGGAAAAGAACTGACTCACCCAAATCTCACAAAAGCAGATGGCAGGCTGAGACCTCTCCAGGCGCTATTTTATATGGACCTGACCATGAAAGCGGGGGATGGCAAAGCCCGCTGAACACCTCCAGGCATTCCCACCCATCACTCTGACTTCCTGTAACAACCTTTGTCTCTTAAGGTGCATCTGGCTGAACAGGTACCTATCATCTGGGTCACAGGATGGAGGCTCCTAGAAGACCAAAGTTCTTTCTTACACTGACTCACTATATGACAAAAGGGCATTATGTCATATCTACAAGCCTCAGTTTCCAAATCATTAAAATGAGAGAAAAGATTATCTGCCTTTTTTGGTCTTTGGAGAGGCTACTCCTTGAGCAAAGCCTGCCATTCCTTGAAAAATATCTTTCCAGGTCATGCCTTCTGGTATTGATGAGAGAGGGTAAGAAAACATGGGGTCTAGGAAGTCACGCTGAGAACATAGCCTGTTTTTGTTTGTTGGTTTACTTTTTATTGAAATACAACATACAGAAAAATGAACTTATTATAAGTGCACAGCCCAATAAATTTTTCAAAAACTGAACCATATGTGTACCCAATATCCAGATCAAGAAATACAGCCTTCCTGAAGCTGCCCTTGGACTCCCTTCCCATCACTACTGCCTAAATCCACCATGCTGATCTCAAACACCATAGATTAGCTTTGTCTCTTTTTGCACTTAATAGAAACAAAATCTTATAACTGTTCCTCCTTTGTGTATACCTTCTTTTGTACAACATCATGCTTCCGTAAGGTTGTGTGTCATTGTACAGTGGCCATTCTCATTGTTAGGTATTATTCTATTGTATAATTACATCATGATTTATTTATCCATTCTACTACTGATGGACATTTGGATAATTTTCAGTTTGGGGCTATTATAGATAGTGTTAAAATAGTGTGTTTTTAATATTTTAAACAATCACTTAAAAAGACAGATACTTCAAAATATCCAGGAAGAAAATAATTTTATATTCCTGCTTTCATTTAATAAATATCTATTAAGCACCAACTGTGTCCTGGAATGGTCTTCTTCCTTCCTCTCCTAAGCTTAGCCTTTACAGACCAGGTGACATCCCACCTCTTCTACAAAGTATTTTTGCTTGCCCCCAACCTATAGTGACATTCCCCCATCCCTGAAGCCCCAAGGCAGGTCTTGCCAAGGACACACAGTAGACCATGAGCCCACTCCGCTAGCCTTGTTCCTGCTCCTTCTCTGTGCTTATTTTCAGGTGGGCACTTCTGAAAAGCAGGCTCTGGGTATCATCTTTCCCTGCCTTCCACAATACCGTGCACAGCACTGGGTGCATTATCAAACTCACAAAATAGACATTCAATTTAACTAGATCTCAGCCATAAGAAGGTGACTTAAATGCATGAAGACCCTCACTCTCTGTCTCTACCCCCAGGATAATATTTTTGCAAAACATAGAAAAGACCTATGCCAAACATGGGCAAAACCCACGGACGGCGATGGATGGAGAAATGCATTGCAGTAGCCTTGATAGCCAAAATGAATTGGTTCCAGAGCATGAGCTCTGTATTATGGTTTATAATCAGTTCTCTCTCCACTCCTTGGTGCAAACAATCAGTAGACACTGAAGTTTTGGATAGAGGACAAATTTCAGCACCATGGGTAGATCATCCTGTTGGCTGTTCTCAAGGAGCCACAGCAGACTCTTACAGCAAGGTATTTTAGTGAGACAACCCCATCTTACCGGAATTTCAGAAATGCTCATATCCTATTTTCACTTTCCCACAGACTTCTGCTAAGCTCTAAATTCCATATAATGAGGTTGAAAAAGTATAGGTTTTAAAGCTAGATAGACTTGAAATTCAAATTCCAGCCCTATTGCTTGTCAGCTTGACTTTGGGAAAATTATTCAATCTTTATGAACCTGAATTTATTTTATTGGTAAATGGTGCTTATAATATTTATTTATTTCAGATACTATATTTCCAAGTCTAAAATTTGCATTTGGTTCTCTTTTGTGGTTTCTTTTCATGTCTTCTTCCTCTTCTTCTTCCTCCTCCTCCTCCTCCTCCTCTTCTTCTTCTTCTTCTTCTTTCTTCTTCTTCTTCTTCTTCTTCCTTCTTCTTCTTCTTCTTCTCCTTTTTTTTTTGCTAACATTGGTAGTTCAGTGTTTACATTCATTGTAGACATACTTTTCTTTATATCCTTGAGCATAGTTATAAGAGCAGCTTTAAAATATTTGTCTTTTAATTCTAAAATCTGGGTCATTTTAGGGCCAGTCTCAATTAACTGTTTTCTATGGGTAAAGTTTTCCTAATTCTTCCTATGTCTAGTAAGTTTGAATTACATACTGGATATAGTAAATAGTATAAAGTGTTTAGATTCTGTATGTTGCTATAAAAAGTATTAGTTTTTTTGTTTGTTTAATTAAGCAGTTAATTTGATTAAATTCTCACTGCAAAACTGTCACCCCTTTAGCGGATGTCACCTGAAATTTCGGTTCCATTAGCCTTAGGTGGGCACCTTGGTGTCTGTCCTGCACTTGCACTGGTTCAGGGGTAAGCCAGATATTTGATAGAGGTTGTATACGGAGTCTGAGGTTTCCCACCCTAGTTTGCTTCTTTCAGGGTTTCCTCCTTTACTTTTCAGCTGCCATAGTTCCCTTGAAATCTATTCCCTGGCTCTTCAAATCAGTATGATTAGGTTTCTACCAATCTAAGACACCTAGCATGAAGAGTACTGGGGTTTGCCCTCAGGCTAAGCTTATTAAAAATGGGAAATTTACTCAGTGCCCTTCCCTTCTCCCAAGTGCCAATAAACTCCCACCCAAACCCTTCTGGAATCTGCCCACTTTAAGTTACTCTTCTTCTGAGAATGATTTTTAAAATATTTTGTTCAGAGTTCACAGCTATTATCTGTGGCAAGGGTGTTCTGGTAAGAGCTTCTCAGCTGGAATTGGAAGCAAAAACTCCCATAATACCTCTCTGAAGAGCTGTGTGGAGGGGGGTATGAGATAAGTCTATAAAGTACTCATCGTAGATGCTCAATAAATGCTGTCTTCCCATACTGCCATCCCCAGGCCTCCGTTTTTTATGCCTGAAATAATCCTTCCATAAATAGTGCTTTGTTCTTCTTGAAGCCCTTTCAGCTATATTGCATCATCCAACCCTCACAAAATTTCTGAAGAATCTGCAGGGTAAACATCAGTCCCTATCTTGACAAGTGAGAAAACTAAGGTTCCAAGGAATTATGCGACTTGCCCAAAGCCACAAAGTTAACCAATAGCAATGGCAGCCCCCTATTTGCTGACATCTCCCTCCACAGACATCTGTTGGCCATGAGGATGAGCAAATAGAATGCTCTAGCAAATCCAGGCAGGTGGGGGCAGGGCTTTACCCTCACACTTCCAGACTCTTTTCTATAGAGGAATCCTGAGAGTACATATAGAATACGCCTTCCTGTTTCTAGCCTCACCCCAGCTGTGAAAGTCCTGCAAACTGTGGGGTCTAGCATTGATGGGTCTGAACACACCAGTGAGTTTATGTTAAGTGCCTCAAGGGCATGCATCACAAAGCTGGGCAGTTAGCAGTGTGTTCTCACAACACTGGCACTGCCACCCAGGTCCAGTAAGTTGTGCGCTTTGCAGTAGTAAACCCAATTTTCCAACCTGTTAAATGGCAAAAATATCTACATGGCCAGCTTTACATGTTTCCTGTAGGCACTGAGATAATGTGAAGACCATAGGAGTACTTTGTAAATAAAACAGTAAGTGCCTGCAAAACAGTGCTGCTCTGATATCCAGCCTCTCAGAGAGACACAAGACCCCTCTCTTGCTCTACTACAGTGATCTGTGTCCCTGAGTCTGAGTGAGCCCAAGCAAGAGGAGGCTTAGCAGAAGAAGGCTAGGTGACTGACAATACTGGCTTTAAATCTCTGCTGCTCTGCTTCCTAACTGTGCACCTTGGGGCAAGTTACTTCACTTCGCTGAACCTTGGTTTCCTTATCTGAAAAATGAGAATAATAACAATAATGATAGAAATAGTAAATAAAGCATGAGGTTATTATGAAGAATATATGTGATTATGTATGTTAAGTGCATTGCACAGTGTCTAGCATGCAGCAAGTATTCAATAAATAATAGCTAGTAATAAAAATGGTAAGTGTTACCTGTGAGTGCACAGAGGCTCTGAGCAGGCTGCCCATTGCCACGGAGGCACACACACAGCAGCCAGGACCCTTTTGCCTGGTGTTGCCCATGACCTGCCGTGCAACCTCTGACTCTGGGGAACTTGCCCTCCGCCTCTGAACCTTCATTCCTGGTCTCAAAAATGAGGGGGCTGGATTAGAGCCTGTCTTCCAGGTTCCACATTCTGCTGAGCTGATTCTAGACCCCTGTAGACAAGGCAAGAGATGTGGGGAAGAAGGAGCAATTGTTATAGTTAGCTCCAGGCAGATGTCTGTAGAGGCGGGAAGGTTTCCAGACTGTGCTGAGCCCAGGAAATGTGGCCCGGCGGGTGTGGGCTGCAGAAAAGCCCAGTGGGGGGATAGATTTCCCACACAGAGGGAGAGAGGGCACACCCAAGGAACATGAAGCAAACCTCAGCCAGGCTGAGGGGTCTGAGGCCCCCAGAGTGGAAGCTGGGATTTCAGCCACAAATTAAACCTGCTCCGGCCTCCACCTAAAGTCCCCCCCGGCACCTCCTCTGATGGGAGTAGGTTTCAATTCCATCCTGAAGTGAGCTCATTCCTGGGCCGGGCCCAGCAAGGCCTGCCTAGCACACCCCATTCCCATCCCCTCCCTCTCTCTCCACACTTCTTCAGTTAGATAGAGGTAGTCAGAGGAAGTTGAGACCCTGGCTTTGCTACTTTCTATTCCTGAGGAAAGTACCTCTAAACCTCAGCTTCCAAATACATGAACGAGGTCTAATGATCCTACCCTCATAAGGTTTCACTGAACAATGTATGGAGGACTGCATGAGCTGGACAATGGTCCCTGGGCTCTGGCGCTGATGTCCCCTCCCTGCTACTCAGGGTGCAGGCATTGTTGCAGGCTGTCTGAGAACATCCTCTTACTCACTGCAGTCTTTTTGCCTTCCTTCATTTGCTCAAAAAACAGTGAATGGGCATCTACTTTGCCCATTTAAAAAAAAAAAAAAAAGGTCTAACGTGCACACAGATTACCTGGGATCTTGTTTAAATGCAGACATTGATGAGAGGCACCTGAGACTCTGCATTTCTAATAACATCTCAAGTGATCCACATCACTTGAGGTGCCACATCACTTCGAAGCTGCCAGGCAGCGTGGACCACACTTTGAGTAGCAAGAGGCTGGACCCTAGTACTACCATTCTGAGCAAGGTGTACCCCTGCCTGCTTGGAGTTCAGAGTCTAGTGGGAGATAAGAAAGGAATCGTACACTCAGGGGGTGATAGTGTCACTCATAGTGGCAGGGAGGCACAGGGTGTTATGGAAGTGAGTCTGAAATTCAGAAATCTTGGACGGCTTCCTGGAAAAGAAGGCATGTGGAGGAAGTAGTCAGGTCAAGATGAGATGCACGAGCTGAGACAGAAGATGGCACTGCAGAGAGCACAAACTGTGGGGAGGCCTTCAGGCCAGTGGATGGGCTGACTGAGTTCATCAAGCCAGAATGACGAGCTGCAAAGTGAGGAGTTGGGGAGGAGGCTGCAGAGGCGGGCAGGGACTGTGTCAGGAAGGACCTTGAAGGCACACATCTGAGCTGGATTCAGTGGGTGACAGGGAGACTTTGAAGGATTTTAAGCAGAGAAGTGACGTGGTCAGATTGAGGGCTTGGAAAGCTGCCTCCGCCTGCTGTGAAGAGAAGGGCGCTCCAGGCTCACCCAAGGCTGAACCACTGCAAGCAGAGAAGGCCAAATCCTGCTGCACGTTCCCCTCCTTCCCAGCCTCCTTATTCTCCCCTGCCCCCACCACCACCCAGAACACTCCTTCCAGCCCAGGAGCTCATTAAGCTGCTAACCAAACACAACACAAGAGCCTCAAATGTCACTTCCCACCCCCACCAAACATTCAGGGTGTCAGAAGCCCAGCCGGGTCTTAGGAAGGAACAGATAGAGAAGTATGAGTCTTTTCAATAACAAGCTCCTGCCCTGGACATCCCAAATTCAGAAGCACAAAAGTCAAAAGGGAGACCCTGGGTCTCAAAGGGCCTTCCATTCACTGCATGGAGGTACCTGAGATTTGCTGCTGAGATTGAAGAAGAGGCAGAACTTAGGGCAAGGAAGTGAAGGTACTACCATCCTTGTGAAACATCCAGAACTTGGACAACCAACGAGATCTGAGATCCTTCTGGAAGGCCTAAGCTGCTACAGAGGACACTTATCCTGGGTACCTGGAACATCTCAGCTGGGAGAGGAGAAGCAGCTGCCTCTTGGGGTTAAGAGTTTACCTCTGGAGTGTCCCACTTCCTGGAGTTGCTCTTAACGTAAGAGATTATCAGACAAGGGAGAGCTGGGTTTGAGTCTTGCATCTGCTTGAGATTTGTCGTGTCACCTACATGGGTTAGCAGTTTGAGCCACATGATCCTAACATGGATACACCCATCTCTGGGATTCTGTGAAACTTCTCAGCTCCTTAGACCCTACATGCCTTGTCCCATGGTCCAAACACATCTCTTGCCCTTTTGCACTAACTGTCCTGGTTGTGACCTCTGGCCTGAGTCTGTGATTCTCAAGCCCTACTTATAGGTCTATGGTCTCTTACTTGGCACTAGAAGTGGTCCAGGCAGTGACAGGTAGTGGCAAGAACACTGGGTTTGAAGTCAGGTGGCTGCTTGATTCCTACATCAGCCATTTGCCTCTGTCACCATGTTGAGTAAGTTCTCAAATTATTTGATCCTCAGTTTCCATATCTGTGAAATGGAGATGAGACTTCTATATTCTCCAGTGGTGGTTGTGGGCATTCATTAAGAACATAAGAAACTTTAGACAGAATGGCAAGATGATCAAATCATTTCCCAGGAGCCTCTGGTCAGGAAGCTCCTGACCTCTCCCTAGAAGCCCCACAGGTGGGCAAGATAGTGCATTTGGCTTAAGGCAGCCTCATCCCAACCCCTACATTTCCAGTTTGTTTCCCGTATCCTTTATCAAACGAAAGAAAGGATATTAGCTTTGGAGTCCAAGACCCTTCTGTTTAAAGCCCAGCTCTTGTGCTAACTAGGCGACATTAGACGAGTCGCCTTTTCTTTCCAAGTCTTGGCTTCTCATTTGTAAACTTGAAATACCCACTTATGGAACAATTGTGAGAATTACACGAGACAATGTCTGCAAAACACCTGGCACACAGTAGACACGCAGCAACCCTCTACTCTTTTCCAAGGACAACATAGTTAAAAATACATAAACCTTCATTTCCTTTGGAAAGAACACCCCTGGCAGGAATTAAACCCAACAGAAGTCAAACACAGATTCTCCTACTCCAATCTCTCTCACCCCTTGTTAAGGAACGCTCTGCCTCATGTCTGCCTGTGTCCCTCTTCCCGCCCAAGCTCATAGATTCTGTCATCAATCAGCATGTGGTCGGTGGCTCCCATAGTGTGAGCAAGGCAGGGGATGTGGGCAGACTGTGTGATCAAGGAGCTAAAAATCTGTATGGGCTGTGATCCAAACACATGAAAACTAAACTAACCCAATGAGCATTGCCCCAGGTCCCTGGAACCTCCATTGCAACCAGGTATGTCACAGAGGTGGGGGATGCTCAAGTACCAGAGCAGAGAAGTTTCCTGGAGGCTGGAGAACATCACCGAATGTGCAGAATGGACACCTTGGAATACCAGCCCAGGGGCTCGAAGGTGCCTCACAGGGTGAGCATAGATGAGGCTTGCTGGGGGAGCCTCCATGGAAGGCAGAAGGACAGGACTTCAAGCTGAGCAGCTCTTGTGTGTGAAGGCCACCAGTCAGCCCTCTTCATCTGCACCCCCAGGTCTGAAGGACAAATTAGTATCAAGCTGGAGAGAAGTTTTCGCAGAAGCAGGCAGATCTAGGTTCAAGTGCCACCTCCAGGCATGTCACCTGTGAGTCCCTGGGCACACTTAGTCATCTCTCTGAGCTCCCCTTTCCTCCTGGGCCTAAGGGTGGGAAAACGCCTTGTCTGCCCACCCCTTGGACTGCTGGGAGTATCACAGCAGGGAAGACTGGGAACTCACATTATAATTGTGAACCTTTGTGTCTGGAGTGGAGATGCTGGTGGTGATTGTTCTGAAGAGGCTGCGTGGAATCCCTCCTACCCCAGGGTAGGTGGGGACCTGGTGTTGGAGAGAAGGTGGCAGTGGAGGTGGCAACAGGGTCCAATGTCTTTCTCAGCCTGAGACAAATACAACTACATATAAGCGCTAGAGCCATGGTTCCCAGGAGACAAATGCCACAGGCCCAACCCCTTGCTCTGGGAGCACCAGTCCTGATGGAGAAAAGATGAGATGACATTCAGAAATCTCCTGCCTGGAATGAATAAGCTCTGTATCCACCCGTCCCCAAATACCTCGCCCCTTCCACCTTGAAGCCAGAGTCCTTTCTATCCTCCCCAGACTCTGAGCTCCATTTCTGGCCCCTGGGGTGTCCAGGACTTGGTGGCCTGGCCCAGCCCCTCAGAAACCCCAGCAGTGGTGCTGGAGCAGCCAGGCCCTGCAGCCTCTACCTCCTCTCATCCTCCCCTCACCCGCCTTCCCTGAGACCTGTCAGGGGACGCCCAGTGTTTCCTCCTCTCCTCCGCTTGATAATTAAGCGTCCTTGTCCTCAGTCCCCTTCCTAATCTATTCATTGTGAGTCATTAGTGGATAATTGGACAGAACTGAAGAACCTTGACAGCTCCAAGCTGGACTTAGAGGCCCCTCCCCACGGGCCGAACAGCTTCCTTCCCTGTGGCTCCAAGCAGAGGTATCAGTCCAGGTCGTTTTCTCTCTGCCATATTTCCTCAGTCTCTCTGTCACTGTTTACGGCTGTGTCTCCCCCTCCCTTCTTCCCGGTCCGTAGCAAGACTGTGAGCAGAGATCTGATGTGATCCAGCACTGTGCCCCAATTCCTGGCCCTTTCCCTGGCTGATGCTAGGTGCTCAATAAATATTTGCTCTCTGAATGAATGAATAATGGCATTTCCCAAGTAAGTACATCCTATTTCATGGGACAGTTTTCAATTAAAGTGTTTTCTGGCATCTTTGAACAGGAGTGGTAGTAAAATATTTAACGACCAGTCCTGGAGCAGGAGCCCAGAGGTTCCATTGAAGGAGAGTCCTTGGCAGCAGGCGCTGCTCACAGAGCTCTGGGAAGTAACTACTTAGCAGCCGAGGTGGGAGGATTTCAGTATTTTAAGAGGATACTGGTGCATCCTGGCTGAAAGTCAGACCCAAGTGAATGAATGAATGCAGGCATCACTGTATCTCTTGGTCACCCTGGTTTTTACCTCTGTCTGCCTTGCCCACTCCTTACTCTGCCTCTCTGCCCTTCTGTAATTGGGGTTCAGAGGTTATTTCCCTGAGAAAAACGCTGAGGGGCAGCCCCTGGAGTTGGTAAGAAAAGGGTGGTCCTACTCAGGCAAGCTGCAGTCAGAGCTCAGACAACCACCCAAGAAGAAAGGGCAGAGTGCCCCAATGCAGCCCCACCCACCAGGCTATCCCAGATGGAGCCCAGGCAGCCTCAATCACCAAACACCCTGTGCCCTTCATCAGAACATGGAGGGGTGGACTGGCTGGAGGCAGCCTGCACAACTTCCTAGCCCTAACCGTGAAAATCAGAACTCTGAAAGCCTGATCCCATGTTGACCCTGACTTGCTGTGTGGTCTTGAATAAGCTGGGATTAGTTTGGCCAAATGGAAAAATGAGTTCTCTGCTCTATCTCTGAACAATTTCTGTCAAGATCAAAAAGCCAGAAGCCAAAAAGACCAATCTTAGACTTGGTTGCCCAGGACAAGCAGGGAGGTAACCCCATCAGGAGGAACACCTAGTTCTCACCACCATGGTCCAGGCCTGCCCCACCCCCAACCACCACCCTTGGACCAGTCTGTTACAGCAAATCTCTCATTTTTTAATATGGCTTATTGGATAAGAACAGGTCATATATGGGAAAAAAGTGTTTACAGACATTTTGTTATTGACATTAGCCTCAGCGTCATCATTCCAACTTTACAGGGGGAGAAACAAAGGCTCAGGAGGACTATGAGGGTGCCCCAAGATTTCACTCTAATCATGGACCCAGGTCTGCCTGACTCCTTCTAAAATGCAGAAACCAGTGCAAAGGAGAAAGGAGTTTGCTGTCTATTCAAACTTTCCCATCTTTTCTCCCTCAACCCCCATACACAAGGGGCTTTAATGGGTGCCTTTGCCAGGCTCCAGGCACAACTAAAGGCATTGGCTTTCTGGCAGCAGAAGTGATGCTGAAGCAGCCCCCTTAGGCTGGGGGATCCAGCTGGGATCAATCCAGCTGAGTTAAGAGGTGAATGAATTGGTGGAGTTTGGGCCCAGTGGCCTGAAGCCCTGGAAAGCTAGCAGTGGCAACAGCAAGGCAGGGTCAGGTCCTTAGAACTAGGAATGAATCCACACACTGATCCCTTTCGCGATCTCTCTTAGGTTCCATAGGCCAGGATTTGGGGGCATGTGGTACCAGGCGATAGGTACTTGGAGACATCTGGGTTGACAGCATGGAGCTGGACCCAGCCATAGGTAACACTTTCATCCCTGAAAGACAAACAGAGCCCATCCAGGAGTGCAGGTGTGGGAGAACCCAAACTGTTGCTGACACTATGGGCCACTGGGCAACAGCCAGGGCACAAGAAGTCTGAATGGAGCAGGGATCAGTGTGTGCACTCATTCCAGTTCTGAGGACCTGGCCCTGCCATTGCTCTTGCCACTGCTAGCTTCTCAGGGCCTCAGGCCACTGGCCCCAAAGCTCCACCAATTGGTTCACCTTCTAACTCAGTCAGATTTGCCGCAGCTGGATCTCCCAGGCCAACAACTCCTTTCTCGACCTTCCACTTCCTTTGGGTGCCCCTGGCTTGAGATATGATTGCTCTGGAGACTGAGGTTGAGTTGAACCCCAGGAAGCTGGGTATGTCATTGTAAGGCTACAAAGAGGGCTGGATCACACATTAGAAAGAACAAACACACCCTCACTGGGGACCAGTCATAGGAATTGTGATTTGAAGAATGCCAGGGGGGTTCTCCAGCTCAGACTGTTACCCTGCTGCTGTGTCACACTCCTGGGAATCTCACTTTCATCCACGCACTCCTTTGAAGCACTTTGAAGATGTCCCTCTTTGTGGGGGTCCATGTCTTAAACCCTAATCATGATCAGATGAGCTGAACTGCCAACTTGTGGATGAAGCCCAAGGAACGCTGAGTGGGAGAAGGAGGTCACGGCAGGAAGAAGAGAGAGGAATCAACAGTAAGAAAGCAAAAGATAGAAATGGGACTGCACGTGGCTTCACTGTTCCTCATGGCAACTCTGTGAGGTAGGAATTATTTCACTTATTTTAAAGTCAAGAAACAAGAAGTTCAGAAAGGTGAACAGGCTTCCCGAGTTCACCGTCATAAAGATCGTGCTGTCTTTCTCACATGAACTATCGCCGGAGAGATTTCTGGTTTTGATTCCTTGCAAGGCGATCGATGTACACAAATCTCTGCATATGGGTTTATTTTTCTTCTGATCTTTTATAGTCTTGCCCACCCCTAACTCAATAGCAATTTTTTAGCAGCCTTCCCAACGCATTACATTAATTACCATAGAAACATGACTTTTCTGCACTGGTATTTAATTGGCTTATGTTACAGTTGGTTAAATTACCTGTTTACAGTGACAAGTGCAACTGACATACACAGATTTGGGGGCACGCACACTGGGAACACACATGACATGAGCAAACTGGGAAAGGGTTGTCTAATAGCCAGACATTCCAAGTGCCCCAGGCTATAGCTGTGCTTGGGTGTTTTACAAAGGGAGTAGAGAAGTCAGGTCACCTAGTTGATCAGTTAAATAAGGTTAGTTCAGAAAGTCTCTCTGTGGCAGGATTTGAATCCTGGTGTGACTCCAAAATTCAGGTTATTTCTACTACACACACACCCATATTGGCAGCCTAAACCTTTGCCAAGGGCTAGCCCTATGTGGGTCTGAACTCTTAGGGGCTGCTTTTTCAGGCATGTGTAGGTGGTTTACCCCAGCTTTTGGCTTCCCTTGGCTTCACCCCATAAGCTCTCCAATGGTCTCTCCCAAGAAAAGAGTGATCCCAAATGGGGCTCATGGAGTCTAGAGAGAGTCTGAGATTGCCCAGAAGGGAGCTGCACCTTCCAAGGTGGGCCTCCTCAGCAGGGTTTCACTTTCCTGCCAGAGCAAGAAGGAAGCAAACCACCCCCTCCACTGAGCCAGTCCGTGACTCACTGTCCTCATCTGCTAGTGGGAGAGTTAATACCTACCCACATGTCACCTCAAGGATCAAAGATAGAGAACAGGGCTGGGCACACAGAAGGAACTTCAGAAGGACACATCCCTTCTCCTCACCACATCCTCCCCCAATTTTCTTTAGAGAAACGGACATCTGGATTCTCAGAACCAGAGGGAATCTTGGAGAGGAGAATTTACTCCAATATTTTCCAAACTATGGCACAGTCATTTCTTCCTTGGGATGAAAATGAGTGGTTGGAGAAAACAAGGCCATCAACGGAGTCTGGGAAACACCTGGTCAGGCTAAGTTCGACAGGTGTCTGTGCTATGGAGATTTCAGAGCCTGTAATGTATGTGGGAGCATGAAAAGTTTGTTCTCCCAAACTTCTTTCCCCAGGACGTGTTACACGAACAGCCTTCTAAGGAACCCTCTTTGTAAACCCCTGATCTGGCCTATTCCTCTCATCTTACTGAAGAGTTGAATGAGGCCCTGAATGTGGAAGGAATTTGCCCAAGGGTACCCAGCAGCAGAACTGGAACTACATTCTCAGTGTCCTCATTCCACGATGGCTCCCCTCCTCCCTCAGCCCACCTGTGTCTCCCAACTCCCAGCCTCATCAGTCCTTGAGGATGTGCAAAGAGGAGGACTAGGAGAGCAAACAGGATGATGGGGGCCCCTGGCCAAGCAGCCTCCACAACAGCTGGGGAGTCTCCAGAAACCAAGAGATTGGGGCAGTGCTTGAGAGACACCTGCTTATACTGGTTCAGCATAATCCCATGGGAAAAAAGGCCCAGACCCGTAAGCAGACTCCCCTTGGGCCTCTGAGCATTTGCTCATCTTGCTTAGAGCTGTCTATCCTGGGGGCTCTTCTGTCTGCCTGGCCAAAGGTTTTGGAAAGAGAACTTGTGTCCCTCTCTGTCTCAGGGAGATTCTGCCCTAGCACGCCTAGTCTTGGTGGTGATATGGAGGGGAGTTGGAGTTGTGTCTGTGTCTATCAGCATTCTTGGCCTTCTGGTTGAGGAGAGGAGAAAAGGAGGAAGAGAGCTAAGGTCCCGCTCATGGGGTTTTCCTGGCAACATTGCCCCAGGCCCTGTCTGTCCAACTCCCCACTGATGGAGGCAAGAGGTGACCCCCAGCTGGTGCTGGGCAGGATGTCAAGTCAGCAAGCCTAGTGTCAGCTTACCCCTTCACCTGTTCATCTCTGCACATCGAGGATGCTACTGCCTCAGCCCTGTCTTCTCCATTCCTGTCTCTGAGCCAAAGCTTTTCAGATGGTGCCCCTGGGCCTCCTGGCCCCCGACGCCTCACTCCATTCTCCCCAGGGCCTCTCCCTCTGTGTCAGCATCAAGCCCAAATCAGTGCTCATGGATGGGCTACAGAGGCTGGTACCCAAGCCTCATGCATTCATCCCATGCCCACCCTCCAGGACTTTAGGCCCCATCTCCCTCAGACATTGTCTACCTGGTCCCTGGTACAACACTTCTCACTCCTCCATGACAAGCCTTCCCTTTACAAAGGATCTGGTTGCTATGGGGTCAGTAGTTGTTATGGCTTAAGTAAAAAGGGTGCCTCCTATGGTGACAGTCCAGCTACGGCTGTCCCATAGGGAACGTTGTTGGTGGCCTGCCATCCATGTATTCTTGGGAAAGCCCTTCCATTCTTCCTCTTTGAGGAAGCTGCTTCTGCTCCACCTGGCTCACGCACACTTTCTGTGCTCCCAGAGCCCCCGCCACCTCCGTCACAGCACCAGCCACACTGCTGGAGTTGTTGAGTCTCATCTGCCTTCCTCACTTGGCTGGGATCTCACAGGAGGGGGATAAGCCTTCTTCATCCTCCCATCCCCAGCCCTTCGTGTGGGGAGCCACAGAGCAGATTCCTGGTATCCCACGTGCTGTTGTTGTTTAAACATCTTCATCAAGGAAGAATTGTGCCATTTTTCAAACAACCTCACAGACAGCTGGGGAGGGTAAAAATAAGTCTCCCCAAAGGGCACAGAGGATGAGGGATATGCATCAGGCAGTCCCTGGCAGGCCTGTGAGGGGCACAACACTGGCTAGACAAGCTGGTCCAAGACTTTGAAACTCAATGTTCTGATTCACTTTGGCAATCCCTGGCTGTTTGTCGTGCCAGGGAAGTTATTGACATTGAAATTGAAATTGAAATTGAGTTAGGAGAGGGGAGGGAGGCCTGCGGGAGCCATGCAAATCAGGGTGAGAGAGATGGAGACGTTCCTATTCTGGGAAGCCCTTTATTATCCCACGTTCCCAGCTTCTGTTTATTCATAACCTGTTGCCATTAATTGGCCTTTCTTCTTTCTCCAGCTCCAAGGCTGTGGGACAGGGCCTTAAGGTCACTTCGTCCAACCTCCCTCCTAATGACAGTTCTGTTTTTGAACATCTACTATGTGCCAAGCCCTGTGCAAAGTGCTTTACAAGGATTATATACAGAAATCATCACCTTAAATGTCAGGCCAGCTCAACCTTTCCAGTCTTACTCTCCCAGGGCAGGAAACACCCTGCCAAAGCAGCCCTGACAAGTGGGTGGCCAGCCTATATTTGAACAAGTTCCGTAACAGGGAGATCACTACCTCACCAGCACCCCACTTTGTTTGTTGGACAACCCCATGGTTACAGAGGTTCTTCCTGAACTGAAATGTGCCTCTTCATCTGTTGCGATGGGTACTGTCCCTTTTCCTGCTGCTCCTCCCAGATCCTCCATGGGGAACACCACTGTCAGCGGCCATGGATGCAGACAGACGGTGCTTTGCGGTGGGATGAGCGGTGCTCCAGGGATCCCCCCAGGGTTGGGAAGAACTTGAGTGACCCTGTCTCAAAGAGGACAACCCAAGTGTCAGCCTTATGCATGTGCACATGTTCCATCCCCCATATGTGTGCTCCCGTCTGTCATTCTCCTTCACTCTCACTTGTCACCTCTCTGTCACTCGCACATCATAAAATGGAGCCCAGGTGCAAGAGAGTCAGCTGCAATCAAAGCGATAGGAAGGCAGATTGCTGTAGACTGACTGACGGACAGAAAGTCAGGCGGGCCTCTGCCAAAACACAGGCAACAGGCAGGTAACAAACCTGACAGTTTTTTCCCTGGGACAGATGGACAGACAGTTGAGGCAGACAGACAGAGCCAGGCTTCGAGCAGGAAGAAAGTCAAGCAGACGTGCAGATGGGCAGCAGACGGGCAGGCCCCTCTGCTTGGGAAATGGGCCCTCGCTTTGTGTGCTGAGGTCCCGGGCTATTCTCTTGGGCTCTGAGCCCCACCTTGGCCGATAAGTTCTAAGTCTGAGAATAACTTCTGTCACATCACAGAGGGGTCAGATTCCATACTGAGGAGGGCACCCTCAGTCCTTCCTCTTCCCAGGCTCTCCACCCTCTTTGGAGGCAGCCCTCATGCCCATCGCTGTGGATCCCTCATCACAAAGCCAGGGAAGGGGCCAGAAAGAGAGTCTGTTTCTCCTTCTGGAAGCTTCCACAGATGTTCACTGGAAGCATATTCTTTAAAAGACAGGAATAAAAGGAAATGAGAGATTATTAAGTATGGATAGCCCATTTGAAGGAACAGAATGTCAGAGAATTAACATGATTTACCCAAAGCCCTTCAGCCAATCAAGGGCAGAGTTGAGATTTGAACACTGGTGCATACCTCAGGAGTTACAGTCTTCTCTCCGCTCCCAAAGCCATCTCCAGAGGACACCCGAACTTCTTCTGGCTCCACGTACTGGGTTCTCTCTGTTTTCTTGGGAGGATGAGGTAGTCATGAGAGATGGGATGATTTATGTTCTGAAGGAAATTCCCACTAAAGAAGGCTATGAATTGGTCCAGAAATAGCAGATGATGTCAGCCAGGGCATCCCGCCCTCCCCAGGCCCTTGGCATCATCCTCATGGGACCGTCACAAGAATTGATGCACCAACAATTACAGAGATTGGATTTGCCCTTTCCTGGCTTGGCCTGCTCAGACGTCATCCCTGGTGTTCAGGGAACACCTGTCTATTTGCCCAGCTCCCTCATCATCATGTACGCCCTCGTCCCTTCCCCGGGCCTGGGAATGGAACATCAGGAGGCAATATTGTATTCCAGCAGCATCACCCAGCACAGCACTGTTTCCATCCTGAGCCACTCACCCTAGCCCTCTTTGCACTCCACACTTCCAAACGTGTTGCTAATCTTCTTAGTGCATAACGTCCTGACTCTTTTTTATTCACCTATAGCCTCACCTCTGGCTCAAACCCAGTGCTAGCCCTTTTGCTTTCTGCATGACCTTGGCTTGAATTCTTCCACTGGCTGGGCTGTCATTGCATTTAGGATAGGGGCAGTGATGTGCTGGAGCCGACCCCTACCAGCTCACAATGGCCGAGTGTGCACATCTCTTTTACTCCATGCTCAGTGGTTTCATGCTAGTGGACTGCAATTTGTTGTGGTGGGAGCATTTACACCAGAGAAACTGGCAAACCCTACAAATCAGGGCTTTCTGCTTGCAGGCAGCCAGCTGTTAAACATTTACCAGCATAAAGTACTCGATAAAGGACTTGCCCAGCCAAGTCCAATCACAGGACTCCACACTTCAGCACAACGGATGACAGTCCCAATACCTTCCTCCAATCCCAGGCTCCAGACAAAACAGCTTGGCCACATACCACACATAAAAACAACAACAACAAAAAACTAAAGCTAAAATAGGATCTAACACAGGTCACCTAGTGGGTCAAAGGGAGGGCCAGGCTGTGGTCTGGGACCCTCCCTCTGTTGACAAAGGCTTCTCACCCCTTCTCCTCCAGGCTGCCTTCCAAGCAAGTAGGGGTAAGCCTTGTGTTTCCAGTCAAAAATGGCAGGATCATTCTGGCTTTGATCCTGGTCCGAGCATTTGGGGGGTCCTGGCTGAAATAGTGTAGGGTAAGCCTTGAGATGGTGAGGAGAGGGAGAGAGGTCCTCTTCTGTCCTGCAGCCAGTACCAGGGGCCTACCACAGCACCCTCACATCTCTCTGCTGAAGGAACAACTAGAAAGGGTTGGCATTGCACCTCCCAGTCAAGGCAGTTATTGTGTAATCCAAGAGCACAAAGTGGGGGTGGTGGAAAATGGTTGTGAGGACAGTGTGGGAATGGGGAGGCCCCCATGAGATGCAGGCAGCCCATCCGACAGCGTCCTGTGTGGAGAATCCCACCCATTATAAGGGGTGGTGGCAGAAGACACACAGATGGAATTAAGGTGATGGGAGCTGTGGCAACATTTGTCTGCCTGACTTGTCACCGCAGCCTGAGAGCAGGATTTGGGCTCCCTGGAGAGCCAGGGATGGCACACTCCCACACTCACATGTGCAGAACTCATCTCACAATTCCTGGGGCAGGTATCCGTGCCACCTCACAGCAAGCTGGACATCACACACCCTGAAGCACAGTCACAAGCAGACATATACAAACCATGTTTACATCCAAAAGTGTACACTTGGAGAAATGCACTTTCACTTGGAGGTGTGCACACACATACACAGATAGAGAATGCTGCTAATCAGCTTCTTTAAGCTATCAAACAGAGGCTGCCAACACCCCTGCCTTTCTGCAAGGAACCACTCCCTGGCCTCCTGGCTCCAGTCTCATGCACTCCATTCCAGCCTCCACATGGGAGTCACATTTATGCTCCTGAAACATGATCCTGATCTTGCTCTTCTCTGGCATGGAACCCTTGCTTTCCTATATGGAAAGAGGCCATTCAAGGGCACCTACTGGCTCCAGCGTCGGAACCCAGCCTGGCTTGCAGAGCCCTGTGAAATGTGGCCCCTCCACCTTCCTGTACATCCCCACTACTCCCCACCACTCATCTCTTACCATGCCTCTGGTGCTCCTCCTCCTGCTCCCTATGGCCAAATCTGCTGCAGGATTATGAAGACCACTGCTTCAGGGACACACTCAGACATGCCCTAGATAGAGGTGATCTCTCATGGCTCTGAGCAAGCCCATGACCTCATCTGTCCTCTTTTGGGACCTGTGGCTATGTCCAGCCTGTCTGAGAAAGTGGTGACCATGCTTCACCTTGTCTGCTGCACTACAGGCTTCCCATAGCTCGTTTCCTGTCTGTTTTAGATTCTGGCACACAGTAAAACCTCAGAAAAGGTTCATAGGCAGCTGGATTGGACCATTGTCCTTTTCAGTCACCTCCCGGTTGCCTTCTCTCTTTTCTCCTGTTTATGGTGGGTCTGAATCTCACTGCTAGAGAATGTTCCCTGGAAGTGAAGCTCCCAAACTTCCCACATCATGCTAGGAGAATTCAGGAAAGCCTGTCAATCACCCACGCATGCAAGCAATCCTCAGGCTAGGGGAGTCTCTAGCGGCCATTGAGTCCATCCCTTTTGTGTGCAAGCACGTAGTCAGTCACTAAATCTCAGAGATAAATACAGATTCTCCTGCTCTACTCCCAAATACCTGCAGGCTGCTCTGGAAAGCTTTGCTATTGGGACATTCTTTCTCATGCCTGACTTCAGAAGGTAAAAAATTGTAGTATAGAGAGAGGCTTTAGGGTCAGGCTCTCCTCCCATTCCATGCCTGCTCCAGGAATGTCTTCAAGGAAGGGTAGCTCACTCCCTACAATGCTGAACACCTCCCAGCAAAGTTCTCTCAGCCTCTTTGTGAGGCATTGGATGACCCACTCAATCCTCTTAAGGAACAGCAGTCTCCAGCACCCTCCAGGACATAACTCTAAATATTTTGGCAAGAGACAGTCCTGTTTGTTCACACAACCATTCCCCATAGGATGTGGATTCCATTCACTTCCCCTTTTCTGAGCACCTGCCCATTGGCTGCACCTTCCTGAAATGCAGAATTTAGAATCAGCCCTGCCCCTGGAGACCCAGCTCCCTTCCTACGTCTTCACTAAGCCCTACCTGAAGTTCTCAGCCCACTCTGCCTGACCCCAGCTCTTATCTCACCTATCTCTCTTGTCCCAGTCTCGAGTGTTGCTCCATTTCTAAGTAGTTCCCATGAGATCCCAGCAGGGAGGTATTTCTTCCCCTCGGGGAAAGAGCACTGGTTTGGACTAAGGCAGACCTGACTCCAACCATGAGCTCAGTCGCTGACCCCGTGCGACCTGAGATGAGGTACTTTACCTCTCTAAGTGCAACTTCTCTTCTGAAATGGGAACAATAACCTCTTCCTTGCCAAGTGTTGTGGTATTGAATAAAGCCCCCAGACAATGCCTGGCCCAGATATACACTTAACATCACCCCCTTGTCCCTTCCAGGGGGGATCCCAGTGATGCCAGCTTCCCTCCAACCCGAATGGAATGAATTTAGCAAGCATCTGCACAACCCTCTATCAAGGGCTCTGCTAAAAGCAAGATTCATAATGTCTAATGTGTTCCCTTCATCTGCTAATTTAATAATTCTGCTAAAATATGAGCTCGTTTGGTCCACAATTTGCTTCCCAGAGGCCTAACGCCTCCTATTGCTCATGACTTCATTAGCTCTCCAGTGTACACATTCTCTACCCGCTCTTGTTTTTAAGAAAGGAAAGCTGGATATGATCAACTGTAATGGTCCCAAGCTCCCTTCTTTTCCCCCTCCCCTTCATGCCTCTCCTTCGGAAGATGAGAGTAAACATGTTCTCTCCTGCCTTCGGGTTTTTCCTTGCCTCTCCACATTGGCTGTGGAGATGGGGTTGTGCCTATTGGGCCACAGTATCAACATCCAGGAGGACCAAGGGTTCAAATTGTAAGGATACAGAATTCAGGTGAGTGTGAGGGGAGGCTTTCCCTGCAAATTGCGCTTTCCTCAAACAAACAACATGATGCATAGTTGTGAGTTCCTTGGGACTGAGACACCACATGAAAGGTGTCAGGAATCCTTTAGGACAATGCCTTATTTTTAAATTTTTTAAGAGATATGACTTTCACGCCTCTTCACTTCCCCAGCTACCTCTGGACCACACTTCCATCACTTTCTCAGCTCTTGCCTCACTAGCCTTGGGCAACAGAATTTTTAACCTGGTGTCTGTGAATCCCTATGGGATTGATGAATGGACTTCAGGGAGTCATTTATCCTCATGAAATTGGATGCAACATATTCTGTGTATGTTCATACATTTAATCTCAAAGCCTTTATCAAAGTCTCAAAGGGGTCTCTGGCCCAAAAAAGATTAAAAGCCAATGCTATAAAACAGTGGTAGGTAAAAGGCCAGATCAGAAATGGCTTTGAGGGCCATAGGATCCCAGCTACTCAACTCTGTTGCTGTAGTGCAAAAGCAGCTGTAAGCAATAGACACATGGATGTGGCTGTGTTCCCTTAAAACTTTCTTCTTATAAGCAGGCATCTGGTCAGATTTGGCCCACAAGCCATAATTCGTTGACCCCTGCTACAGGTAAAAATTATTGTTTTGAGAGGGAGTTTACACTAGGTAACCCTTTAGATTCCTCCCAACTCATTCATTTATTCACTTATTTTATTACATATACTGAACCCTTGCTGTATGCTAAGCCTTATAATAAGTACAACAGAAAAAAAAGAGTAAGAAACAATCACTGTCCTCAAGAATTCTACAGCTTAACTGGAGAGACATGCATGGAAACAATTGTCAGTCGGTGTGATAAGAACTGTAATAGAAGCTTGTACAAGAGAGTAGTGGCTTAAAGAAGACCAAAGATGCTTGATCCACAGACACAAGGATGAGGAGAATTTTCCAAATAGGTGACTGGGAAGGCACTCCAGGTAGAGGAAGCAGTGAATTCAAAGGCACTGAGACATGAACTATGTTTGGGTAAGTGTAAGGTATGCAGCCTAGAACTAGATTGTGGAGTGTAGGTAGATGTCAAAGGTGAGGGGAAGCTAGAGGAAAAGACAGGGTGATATCATAAAGGTCTTTTAATCCAAGCTCAGAAATTTAGATTTTATTCTGAGGGCAAAAAGGAGCCACAAAAGGATCCAATGACTGACAGCTACAGTTCTTTAGTGAAGTTGTAGCTCCTAAGTGAGCATATATGTGTAATTTCTCCTCTTCTCTTCTTCTGACATTGGTAGATTTGGTATTTACTCAAGTATTACTACTACAGGTCCTTTGATTTCCCTAATCCAAGCCAAATTGCACAAAGCCAAAATTTGGTAACGGTATTAGTCTTCTCATCCTGCTATGAAGAAATACTTGAAACTGGGTAATTCATAAAGAAGAGAGTTTTAATTGACTCACAGTTCTGCCTGGCTGGGGAGGCCTCAGGAAACTTACAATCATGGCAGAAGGCACCTCTTCACAGATCAGCAGGAGACAGAATGGGCGCCAGCAGGGGAAATGCCAGATGCTTTTAAGGCCATCAAATCTCATGAGAACTCACTCACTATCACGAGAACAGCATGGGAGAAACCGCTCCCATAATTCAATTACTCTCCACCAGATCCCTCCCATGATATGTGGGGATTATAGGGATTACAATTCAAGATGAGATTTGGGTGAGGATACAGCCAAACCTTATCAGTGAGGAAGGAATTTTCCTCCAAATGATTGTAAAGGAAACGCATCTTGCTGCAATGAAAGCCCAATCTTCCTTCCTTCCCTCCCTCCTCCTCACCCATCCTCCCTTTCTTCTTTCCTCTCTCGCTGTCTCTTTCCCTCTCTGTCTTTCATTTTGGCCTTTTACCAATTGAATTGGGGAGCTCAGAACAAGGCTAGCACAAAGTCACCAGGAAAATGTCCATAAAAATGTAATCAGAAGGAAGCAGTCCCATTAATAAGAGCACATAACTTACTGGGACAACATTAATGTGCTTTTAAGACTTTGATGTGAGTCTTTGCTTCTCTTTCAGGAGTATCTTCATTTAAAAAGGCTCCTAATCTTGGAGAGGTGTGGACAGAGGTAGAGGCAGGAACCTGAAGCTGTGTAATTGTACTGACCTGTGACTACTTATGGGCAGTCTAAATCTTGAGATACGATAGGAAAAAATATAGCAACCACTAAGTGTAGCTACAAGCCATACTGTCTCCTCTTTCCTCAGCTGGTCCATTTCCAACAGGAATCTAGGATATCAGATCCTCATGCTATTTCATACTTTAATGTATTTCTTATCTAATTGTTGGCTCCATCAGGGTATGGGCTGTGTCTATCTTACATTTCCAGTGCTCATCATAGCCTTGCACATAGCTGGTACTCAATTCATGTGCAGCCTGCCTAACCCCATTAACTTCTAGGGCCAGTTTATAACTTTAAGATCTTAACGAAGCACAACCCACAGGCTTGAAACTCTAGCATGTTGGGGGGGGTGAAGATCTGGAATGCCCACTGCACCCCTCCCCTTCCAGCTCTCCATGGCTAATTCTTCAATTACTCATTAAGGCTATTTATCAAGAGTTTCCATTTCTATTTTCTAGGCATATGGTAGGATTGCTTTTCCTCGTCTTCTTGTTATTGGAGGTATCATGTGACTAGTTCTGGCAAAATGATTGTAAGTAAGAGTAATCATGTGACTAGTTATAGCCAATAGATTGTGAGCAAAAGTAACTATGTGACTAGTTCTGGCCAATGAATTGTGAATAAAAGTATCCATGTGACTAGTTCTGGCCAATGCAGTACGAATCAAAGTGTTACTTCTGGGCTAATGGCTAGAGTGAGACCCTCTCCTCTCTAATGTAGTGACTGGCCATGTTCAATGCTCCATCAACTTACATGCTTGAGTGACTAAAATGAACAGTTTCCCTGCCAACCCACATAGACATGTAGCATGAATGAGAAATAAACCTTTGCTGTTTTCAGCTACTGAGATCTGGGACTTGTTTGTCACCATAGCACAACACAGCTTTAATCTATCTTGTCATCTCCTTCTAATTCCTCTGTTTTCTTCCACTTGGTCCAGCATTCCAAGATCTCTTCTTTCCTTAGTTTTTTATCTCACAAACTTGGTCTTCTCTTCTCCATTCAATTATCCATTTCTTTAACAAACATTCCCTGAGCATCAGGTCCAAGGAGACAGAATATGAAGAACTGGAGAGATGAACCAGACATGCCCTCAGGAACTCACAGTCTGGTGGACCCTGCCCTGGCCTGGGCAGGTCTCCCCACTCCTGGTAAGTCCTGTCTGTTAATCCAATGCTCTAATCACTGGCCATCTGGCTTGTCCTTGAAGAGGAAGGTCAGAAAGCTACTTACTACCCCCACCGTGGTCTTCCATCACTACCAGGACCTCCCTTGGAAGAACTTCCTTGACTGTGTGGCTGGATGTCCCAGGGGCCTGGATCCACGCACAGAGCACTCTAAAATCCCACTGTGAGGCCCTGTGGCAGAGTATGGAGCTGCCTGTAAAGTCTTTGATTCTTTTATTGGTAAAGAAACCAAAATACAGAGGGGCAGCAATGATGTACTCAGGTCACGCAGTATCAGGATCACAGCGTCTGGGACTAGAATTTAAGATTCTTCTGCCCTTGAAAGAAAGAATTCTGGTCTTCAGCCTCAGTCTACTCTCATAACAATGAAAAGATTTCCAGGAAGCTGTAAGAAGCCATCAGACCCATGACCTTAAGAAGAAAGCCACAGGGATGTGTGGGTAGGGGAGTAGGAATTGGGAAAAAGAAGATAGTCTCACTCATGGGAGGGGCCAGAAGAGGGGCTAGTGTGATGTCACTAATGAGAGTAAAATGAGGAAGGAGCTTGGCCCACCTAAGCCATTCTCCTGTCTCCAAGCAGGTGAGTCTACACCCCTCTGGGCTACCACCCCTCACCTCATGCTGTCTCCTGAAAAGGACTCTTCCCCTGGACTGAAACAGGCTTGGCACATCACCTACAGGTCTCTGGGCAACCAGGTAAGTCATCTCCCTTCAAAGACCTCCAACCTGAAATGAGTGCATTTAGATTCGAGGAGGGAGGACAGGAGTGGGGCGAGAGGGCCAGATTTGTGTATTTCAGCTCCTCATACTCAGTGTCTTCCTTGTGGTGGCCACAGCCCTGCCTTAGGTACCCTGTCAACCTGCTCCCCTGGCCCCTGGTTGCCTCTTATTACTATCATTCAAACAGGGGAAAAGTTATGTAGCAAGGTGACCCTGTCCCTCAGTTCTGAGGTGGATGGGGAGGCTGCAGACTAAGCAATTAACACACAGTTGGGAGTAAAGGTGCCCAGGGAAATTTCCTGCAGAAGCCAAGCCTGGCAGACGGGAAGGCTCAGCAGGAGCAAGGCAGTGAGGCAGGGCACGGGGCTGGGAAAGCCATGGGCAGCCTCTTTGCTCTTTGCCTACTTTTTCTCTGTCAAGAAGCCATCATGGTGAGGGCAGTGGGGGCCAGGGAGAGGGAAGGTGCGGGGTGCTGGACAGAGAGAGGAGCAGGACCCAGACCTGGAGAGAAAGGTCATTCTCCTCTGGGTTCTTTCCTGAACGGGGACAGCCACTACAGCCCTTGGACTCCCAGCCAGACCATGGGCCTCCTGGCTGGAGGAGTAGGCTTCGAGGAGCTCAAGAGGCTTCTAAACTCACAGCACACACAACATGTACATGCAACATAGCAACAGCAGACGTGAATCACATAGATTGGCAAACAGCAACACACAGCAGCATGGCAGGCACACATGCTCAGCCACACGCACCACACACAAGCAGCAAGAAGTTCACAAGCATGGTCACACATGCAGGGGCACACAATAGCACATGCACACACACACAGCAATTGCACCTAGGATTTCTTCCACATTTTTCCAAGAGGAACTGGAGTCTGGAAGCCAACTTCTCAGAGAAAGACTCCTCACTTCCCTGTATCCCTTCTGCATGACTTTACTCCTAGAAGCCAGCATGGGCAACTGTGAGCCTTACTCCAAAGAGACTGACCAAGCACGGGACCAGGTGTCCAGAGACACAGGTCCGTGCCTGGCTCTGCAGCCCTCTGTCTGGGAGACCTTGGGCAACTCATAATGACTCTGGACACTTTCCTCATCTGTCCAAAGAGTAAGATAAAAATAGTGCCTATTCATGCGATCTCTATTAGGTCTGTAAAAGCACTTTGTAAGTTACAGGCTACATAGAGATATGAATCCCCAGACTGGGGTGCAGAGCCCCACTCTCAGGCACACACAGCCCTCCAATAACACCCTGCTAGGCTCCTAATAACATTCCAGCCAATGAGGTCTGATCCTCGTTACCCTCAATACAAAAATCCATACCACAAAGACCTTCTCATTCTAATTTTTGCTTTGTGTCTAACACTTGCTCGTGTATTCATTCATTCAGCAGTTACAGGATGCTTGATACAAGGTGCTATGTATGATACAAAAACGGGCAGTGCCTGACTTTGCTCTCAGGCAGCTCATGGTCCAGCTCAGCATTCTCCATCCTGGTTATTGGTTAGAATCCATGGCCTGGAAAACTTTTAGAATGCCTGGGCCCTATCCCCTGAGATTCACAGTCATTTGATCTAGAGTGGGGCTCAGACATCCATGTTCATTAAAATCCCCCTCCCCACCCTATCCGGTGATTCTAATGTGCAGTCAAGACTAATATCCATCCAACTAAAATGGATAAATTAGACATACACCAAAAGACAGAATGGGACATTTTACAATGGATGAACACACAATAATAATAGTTAACATTTACTGAGTCATTTTTTGCAGGTGCCTAGCACTGTGCCAACTCATACATTAGCATATTTAGTCTTCCCCAAAACCCAGTAAGGCAGGCCCCATTCTGCTCATTTTACAGATGAATAAATGATGCTCCAGAGATGAAGTAAAGTACTCAAGACAAGACTCACTGAAGGTAGCATTTTTGCTGGAAAAAAGACAGAATTTTGCCCTGGAGAGACAGAGAAATGGAAGAATGGGCGTGCTCTACACCCTGGCTGTCTGTTAGAATCCATGACCTGGAATGTGTGGGGGCACAGTCAGTGGCCCTGCTGAGTGGGGCACTAGAATCCTGAAGGGGACTAGAGGGAGCTTAGGTCACAGGGGCTGGTCGGGGTCAAAGGATGGGAAGAGAACATTTTATGGCAAATAAAAGGTAGAGCTACTATACCCAACAGATAGCAATTATGTACCCCTTGTTATTATCCCTGGAAGTGGCAGGGATGAAAATACAATGTCAAGATAGAATCAGGGACAGTGGACCAGAAGGAGTTTACTGAAGGGGAGGGGGGATTATCCTTAACTTTTTGAGCACTGTAAAATAGAAATCAGCCACCATACATCCTCTATTCACAAGCAATCAAGTGTGAAAAAGAGAGCTTTGAACTGGGGGTCAAAGGCCAAATTCCATATTTTTTCCTCTCTTAGCCTGGGCTTTATCATTTGTAAAATGAGGGCAGGGATTGTTGTTTCTCAGTGGTTTTCACACTGAGTTCTGGCAGCCAGTGTCTCAGGGAGAAGCTGGCGAAGGTTGAGGGGTAGCAAGTGGGGATCTCTAGGCCTCATCCCCTCCAGCCGGGTAGCTCTGCCTTGCTTGGCTTTACACGCTGGCTGTCACAGAAAGTTTCCTTTGACCTGGAGGTTCTGCAGCTAAAACAGTTTGAAAATGCAGCTTTGACTTCTAGTTAAAGATGGTTTTATCTCCTTTCTCCTCTAGAAGCCCCTAAAATGATAGCAAACCCTGCAGGGGCTCAGGCCTTGAAGACACCAGGTGCAGAGAGGTGAGAATGACACCTGGAGCTGCAAATGAGGATGAAGTGGAAGTCTGAACAGAAATCAGTGGGAGCCTCGGGACCTCCTAAGTCACAGAACTCTTCACTGCCATTTATTGTGGGGGAGAAATTGTGATAAGCGGGAGGTGGGGGTGAGATTAAAATGCCAGTATGCTCTTCAATGGCAGGCATGGGCTCCCCAGCCAGCACCCTGCCCTATCCTTTCCACAAATTTCACTGCTAAACACAAAACTTCCAATCAACTTTTCATAACCACTCATGTGTTTGAGAAGAGATATTTTAGATGTGCGCTGGGTATGCTTCCAGGCGTTTTCCATATAGTAACTTTTCTCATCCTCCCAATAAGTCTGTGAAGTAAGTTTCTATTTTGTTCCCATTTTACAGATGAGTACTTTAAAGAAGGAAGAAGCCAAGCCCAAGTACAGTTAGCCATAGAACTGAGCTCCATGCCTATGCACTCTGTCTCTAGACTGATGCAGGGCAGGTGAGCCCCAAAATTGGGGCTTAGACCAGAAGAGTTCTTGGCTTCACTCAGGAAATAATTCAAGGGTGAGTCAATGTCAGACAGCAACTTTTATTGAAGTGGCTGTGTACAGCAGCAGCAGAGGTATTGCTCCTTGCCGAGCAGGGCAACACCATAGGCAGCATGCCCAGAGTAGAAGCTCAGAGGCAGGGCTGCAGTCATAGTTACAGTCCACTTTTTATTATATGCAAATTATAAAGCAGATTATGCAGAAATTTCTAGAAAAAGGATGGTAACTTCCAGGTCATTAGGTTATTGCCATGGGCGGGGATGGTAACATCCAGGTGTTGCCATGGCAATAGTAAACTGACATGTCACACTGGTGGGTGTGTCTTATGGAAAGGTGTTTCCGTCCCATCCCTGTTTTAGCTAGTTCTCAATTTGGCTTGGTATCTGAGCCCTGCCTCCAGAGTCAAGTCCTGCCTCCTGCCTTAAGACCACCATACTATATGCTATACCACCAAGACAGAGAATAAGTACAACAAACGTGAGTGGAGGACCCAAGGAAAAAAAAGAGATAATACTAAAAAATAATAATAATAAGACTTACAGAAAAACTCTAATAAATAATCTAAAAGAGATAGAAAAGATATTGCATTCATAAACTTGGAATAGAATGCTATGAAAAAGGAAAAATGAGAGAACCAGAAAGAGCTCCAGATATTTTACAACAAATATTGTAAAATAGTGTCAAAGGAATCTACAAAGTAGATCAAAGTGGCAAAGACATGGAAAAAATAAGAAAATATGATGATTTAAAAGATTTGGGTAGCTTTAAAGGATTTGGTAGATTGCGTTGATTGCCTGATTCTTCACTCATCACAATATCCAAACGTTTTGCCAAGTGACCTTGCAGCTCCTCTCATTAAAGAGGCCATTGACTTTGGGTTTCCGTAGTCTGATTTGCTTTGGGCCACTGGATGTTAGTGGATGGGATGTGACTAAAGGGTTGGAAAGCTTTTATATGGTTGGGCCTTCACTCTTTCTACTCTGTCATCTCCATGAGAAGAACATCCCTGGGCTAGCCCACTGGTCCCACCAGGAAGTTGTGAGACATTTGGAGCAGAGTCAAACTCCCCCTGCCAACACTACCCTACATCAGCCATCCCCTACTCTGCTCACAGAGGTGTGGGTAAGCCCGTCAACTCTAGCAATGCCAATCAACCAAGTTCAGCATAAATTAGTGTCCCTCAGGCAACCACAGATCTGTGAGTATAAGTAACCACATCTTAAGCCACTGAGTTTGGGGATGGTTTGTTATATAGCATTATTGTAGCCATGGTTAACTCACACAAGTATCAATCCAGGAACAGGTCCCCAATTAACAGAGAAAATACAACAAAGGGAATTATCAAAGAAATAATTCAAGTTAGTTTCCTAGCACTAAAAACTATGAACCTTCAGATTAAAGGGCCTACCAAGTGGTCAAAACAAGATAAATCCACTCCAAAACAGATTATTGTAAATTTTCAGAATATATAGACACAGATATGATTCTAAACGCTTCTATAAAGAAAAGTAACAGGTTTCATACAAAGAACTATGAATCAGATGGTTGTAGGACTTGTTGAGTGCAACGTTGGATACTGGGCAACAGTGAAACCCTGCCTTCTAAATTCTTGGGGGAAACTAATCTCAATAGAGAACTCTATAGCTAAACACATGATTAAAACATAAGTTGAGACTTTAAATATATTCTAGATGTGTAAGGATTCAGAGAATTTACTTTGCAGAGTACCAGAGGATATGCTTCAGCAAAAATGAGAAGTAAACCAAGAATATAGAATCCAGGGGATTCAACGCGGGAGAGTAGCCGAGGAAATTCCCAGGACGTGAGCTTTGCAGCAGGCATAGAGTAACAGGACAGATTGAAACAAGAAACCCAGAGCTCCAGGAGGGAAGACTCCAGGGAAAGAGGAGAGACTGATAGATGCTATGATGTAAGACAAAACTTACGAAAATAATCCTAATAATAATGGTATGGCACATATAACGCAACATTTGGAAACATTTAAGAAAACTATGCAATTGAAAATATGGAGCAATTATTACCTCTGGGTATATTTATCAGGATAGTTGATGTTAGATGTCACAATAGATATAAATGTTTATTTCCCTTTGTATCAGAATCTGATAAGGAGGCAGTCCTTCATTTTGTATTTGTACAGCATGGAGCCCACAGCCTGTACAAGCTCCTTGCTAGAGAAGAGAGAGGTGGAAGAGCCACATGGGCTCTTAACTGCCTCAACCCGAAAAGATCATTCTAGTCACATGGCCCTAACTTAACTAGAAGGGAAGCTGAGGAAGGTAGGGGAACAGGTAGATATTCAATGGGCACTACCTGTGTTCACCACACTGAAGGGGGAAATGTATGGGAAAGAAAATGTAATCATAGCCCATTGCTTAACTCTAGAATGAGCCTCATTTATACATTTATAATAATGGTCTTGGTTTGACTAAAAGTTGCAATAGGACTACATAAGGAGGAAGGGGACAGAAAGGTGAGTAACAAAGCAAAATCTATGTCTACTGTAGCAGGAAGTCAATAGAGGATGTCTAAAACTGACAAAGCAGAAATAGCAGAATATGCATATTATTTAGAAATATGAACACACAGGGCAAAAGAAGCAGTTGAAAGGGTTAAAAATGTGTTGTCCCAGGACAGCAAGAGTAGCAGTAGGAAGGGTGGTGGGGAAAGATGGTGCTTTTTAAAGTCTTTTGGCATTAAAAACATTGTTAGTTTTTCACATATCTTATTTGGACAATTTTTAAGGCAAACAAAAAAGTTAATGATAAAAACGCCCTGCATTCTCTGATCATTAAGACTTTTTCAGTTCTGACCTTCTAAGGTTTTTTAATTCTAAGCATCCATTGTGTAACAATGCAGATGCATCTGAACACAAACTGTCATAGGCCCTGGGTTGGAGAAGTCAAAACAAAGGTCACCATGTTGTTCTGAGCCTAAAGGATCTTTGTGAGATCTTGTACTACAAACTGCAGTCAAGGGGATCTTGAATGGGCGAGACCTGATCCTGGTACCGGTGAAACCTCCTGAGTCCCCAGGGACCGTGTCAGACTAGGCTCCAGCCTCCCTGGGGTCTTTGAGAGAGAACATGGCTAGTTCTGCCCCACGGCCCCCTGGCAGGTACTATGGGCATCAGCTGTAATGAGAAGTGACAGGCGCAATTGCTGGGGGAACATCCCAGCTTAGAGCTCAAGCTTCCCAGAGTAGCTGGGGGGGCTTTTCCAGCTGTCAGGAGGGTCCCCAAACACTTGGAGGCTGCAGTCAGTCTGGTTTCCAGCATTAACATCTCATTAGCATGGGCTGAGGCCAACCTGGGGCCTGGTCAACAGCCCAGCTTTGTGTGGAGGGAGGGGAAACCAAGAACCCAGGTGGACAGAGGGGAGGAGTTTAGCAGTCTCACCCTGCTCCATCGTCCAGTCCAGCATTCAGAAGCAGCCACACAGAAGCCTGGGTGCAGACACTGCCTCCAACCTCCTCCCCAGACACTCTCCTAGTATGGCAAGAGAATAAACTGAAGTCCCTAGAGGCCAAGGAGCTCACCTAAGTGGTCATATCCTACAGTTTTAAGTCTGGAGCATTTCTCCTTACAGTTTCTCTGTCTGGAATATTCTTCACCCATTTCTTCAGCTAAATCCTACTGCTCCTTTAATGTCTGGCCTTAGTTTTGCTGCCTTTCGAAGTCAGTTGACTCTAATTAGGTCACCCCATTTCTGGACAATAGGGGTACAAATGCCACTCACCTGACAGAGAGAACATGAGGCTGTGAAAACGTTTTGCATACATTCAGAAGGGATTTTCAGTCATTCCCACCCATTCTCTTTGGACTTATTGACTCTTCCCTGCCAGGAGGAAGGGCAGTTAGGGAGCTATAGTCACCAAACATAGGAGGAGGGGATCTGAGTGCCCACCCCATCTCCATTCAAATGAACCTGGACCACTTCTCTCCAAGTGCCCAGAGAAGGAAGGTTGGTCAGCTGGTGCAGAGAGGTGTGTATTGGAGAACAGCAAGGCATAGCTGGAAGGAGGGGACCTGGATTCAAAATAGGTTTTGTGACTGCTGCCATAGAACCTCAGTTAGTCCCTTCCTGAGCTAGTCCCTCAACTTCTTTGACTGTGGAAGGAGGGGCCAGATGTGACATTCTCTTGGTGCTTTTCCTGCTATGACAGTCTGTGACATGGGGCTTTCTTTCTTTTCTTTTCTTTTTTTTTTTTCTGAGGCAGGGTATCTCTTTGTTACCCAGGCTGGGGTGCAGTGGTACAGATACAGCTCACTGCAGCCTTGACCTCCGGGGCTCAAGCAATCCTCCTACCTCAGCCTCCTGTGTAACTCAAAGTAGAGGCACACACCACCACGCCTGGCTAATTTTTGTATTTTTTGTAGAGACAGGGTCTCACCTCTTGCTGGGGCTGATCTCAAACTCCTGGGCTCAAGTGATCTACCTACCTCAGCCTCCCAAAGTGTTGGGATTACAGGCACGAGCCACTGCACCTGGCTGAGACTTCTTGATACCCATTTCCGCTGATATTGAGATGCCTACAGCTGGTAGGTCTCTGGCTCCATCCTCCTGTTTCCAGGAAAAACAGCCCTTGGGAGATTCCAGAAAGCCATCAACTTTGAAGACTACAGGAGCCCTCCCAAGGAAATGCGTTTAGGAGACCTTCTATGATCATGCCATTTCCTGGGTCCCTCTGCCAGTGGGGAAATTCTCCCAGTAGCAGATTCTGCAGACAGCAGAGACACACTCTATGCCAAACACTAGGCACCGGATGGATGAGATAATCATAAATCCACAAACTGCAACAAGATAACATTATCATTAGATGAAGTTAAATTATTAATTAGCACCTCCAAAAAAAGACCGGCACCACCTGGGCTTGAATCTTGGAAGCTGTCTTTCTGAAAGCGAGAGAAACATCAAAATAGCTTATCGATGCTCTGTGGTGTGGGCATGGCCTATGGTTCCCAGAAGCCTGATGGTCAGAGGTCCCACCAGGCAGGCCTGCCCCACCTGCCCTCTTTTTGCAGTGGTGCCAGAAATAGCCAGTTTGGATAATGTTACTAGGGAAAGGGAAGCAGCTGATGCGACCCATTTTTATGACTAGAGAGACTGAGGCAAAGGACGAGGCAGAAGGACCACAGAAGATGGCTCAGGGTGGGCTGAGGAATTTGTATACTGGGTTGGGAAGGGGTAGGTCCTCAGATCGCCTGATTGTTTAAGGACTAAGGAACATTCATTCATTCAGTGCACTACTATTTTGTGCCTACTATGTGCCAGGCACCAGGAATACAGAGGAAAAAGCCATAATTCTTTATCCTTGAGCACAATGTCTGATGGGCTAGTCTGATGAATCAGCTGTTTCTCCTCTCCACCTCCCCAACCTCAAGTCCTAGGACTTAGCCTCTTTATCATCAGCCTTGTTTCCATCATTGTCATCATCATCCACTACCACCACCAACTCCTACAACCCATATTTATTCATTGAATCCTGGAACCACAGCAGCTTAATGATGGGGGAGGAGGCTTTAAAGACCATCTTTCTAGCCAGGGCATCAATCCTTGCTACGGAATTCCATGTGAATTGTGATCCAGCAGAACACTCCCAGCAATAAGCAGCTTACTCACTGCCTCATAAATCAGCCCATCACATCTCTGGAGAGCAATTCCTCACTCATTCATTTATTCATTCATTCAACAAGCATTTACCAAGCATCTACTAGGAGCCACCTCAGTACTAGTTCTTGGAGGTACCTAGAAAAATGTGACCCAGTACCTTCTTTAAAAAGCTCTCAGGACGATGAGAAAGGCAACCAACCAACCAACCAAGCAATGACAATCCAGTGTGGTCTGGAGGTTGAGCGCTCATTCCACCCCAGAACTGTAGACGTCTGATCTCGATTGCTCTGTGTACAGCAGCCGTGTGAGGCGGAAGCCATCGCTCTCCCCATCTCACAGGTGAAGAACCTTCAGCACACAGGAAGATTAAATAACTTGCCCAAGCTTAGTCAGCTGGAAAGTAGAAGGGTCAGGATTTACACCTAAGCTGTCTGACTCCAGAGTTGTGTCCTCCGCCCCTTATATGAAATGTGTCATCCTCTTGTTGATTGATGTAGGCCAGCCTGCCAATCAGCCCGCAGTCCTGAGCACCGATAGCGTGCTGTGTGCAGGTCTCTGTGCTTCAGGGTTGGGGAGCTCTCACCCTGAGGCATCCTGTGCTCCCCTGGGCTCACAATGGGCAGATCACTCTGGATCCAACAGGACGTGGGTGTCAGCTTGGATGGAGATGGAGACAGAGACAACTCTGTGTTCCACATGCTTCCTCCACGTGCCCTCCAAATGGCACAGACCACATGGCCCAAACTCTCCTCCAGCCCCAATATCCACCCTGGCTCCAGTCAAATGAGGCCTGAATAATTCATGGCCAATGCGCATGGCCCGGTCCTGGAGCAGCTTTCTGGTGGCTAAATTGGAGAGCAGGGTGGAGGCCAGGGCAGCTGGACCTGGGAGGGGGCTGTGATAGGGTTTTGAGAGCCACTAACAGCCAGGAAGGGAAGAGTAAACAAGGCCTGATGAATTATTCAGCCAGGCAGCTGCTGATGCAGCCTGGGGGTGGCATGACAATGTGCTAAACGGGACGTCACCACTCACCAGGGGCCAGCCTGGCGCGTCCAGTGTGGCCAGGCTCTGACCAGAGCCCAGAGGGCAAGAGGAAACTGGAGAAAGCACAGTCACAGCCCCTACCTGGGAGAGTGACAGGGACCGGATGGCGGCCAGAGCCAGACCAAACCTGCATCCTGGTCATGGGTCTGCTGAAAGTACAGGTGGGGGTAACATGGGACTGGAAAAGGGTGGACTCTAGCTGAGTTCCAAGCATAATGAAAGCAGTGTGCTCTCGAGAACCATTTAACCTCAGTTTTCTCAACTTGCAAATGGAAAGCATGAGCTGGGTTGGGGTAAAACCTCAAATGCTACCAGATGGTTGAAATAATTGCTTCGACACAACCTGAACCCCACAATCCTGGCACAGCACTGAGTCCATTCCTGAGCACGTGGTGCTGAATAGTATTCCATTCACCCTACTCCCCATCCCTGGGGTTTGCCGTCTCTCTGGGCCTCCAGAAACATCTTTTGTCCCCCTCCCTGCTGTCTTCTCACCCACTTCACTTCATCAGATCTCCTGGGAGACAGAACTCTGCCAGTGACCCCTCATATAAGAGTTTGCTCAGGGAGAAAGCTGAAATGTCTGCAAGTTCTCCACAGAGCTATGGCTCCATGCCCCCACTGCCAGCAGCACAGGCAAGAGGCGTAAAACTGGCCGGCAGAGACCTGCTCTCCCTGCAGTGATTGCTGTGTGACCCTGGACCAGCCCCTTTCTCTCTCTGGACCTGGGGGTGTGGGGCTACACAAGAAGATCCCCCAGGTTCCTCCGGCTCTGACCTCAATGGAAATAAGACAGACGGGAGAGAAGGGCTGGCTGACTGTTCCCCCAGGCAGGGCTCCAGGGGCAGGAGGTGGGAGGAGCCAGACTTTTCTGGAATCCACAGAGTAGGGGTCAGGCTTTCCTTCACAAGGTTCTGGCCCTTCAGTTTCTCTTTTCCACTGAAAGTCCCCATGCTCTAACAATAGCAGAAAAACAGTAACCACCAACAGTAAGGGCTCCTCAGGCCCACACTATCATGGCATGGGGCTCACAGTCTCACAAGGCAGGGTCGTGAGCGTGGTTGTGATTCCCAGTATGAGGATGCAGCAGCAGCAGCAGCTCAGCTCAGAGAAGCTAAGTGCTTGGTCCAAGGCCACACAGCCAGCAATGAGCAGAGCCCGTTCCAGAATCCCAGATCAGACCTGCAGTCTCCATCATCCATGAGCGACGCTGGCTTCCAAAGCAGGACCACGCCGAATCCTCCAGCCTGCTCCCCAGCACAGCTCCCAGAGGCTGGGAGGCTGCACAGGGACTCAGCAGGTCATTGGTCATTTGGTAAACTTGACAAGGATCAAGTCCTGGCTCTGCCACTCACCAGCTGTGTGCCCTTGAGCAAGACCCTCACCCACTCTGAGAGGCTGTTTTCTTTCCTGGAATGCTGGGGTAATCATGCTAATCCCAGCCCTGTGCTGCAGTGGGGCTCTGACAGGCCTGCCCTCTGAGCTCACTCTCTAGGTGGCTTGGGCAGCTCAAGACCAGACTGACTGAGGCAGGGAGGAGCAGCCTGAGTTAGGAGACAAGGGAAGAAGAAGGAGGGCATGCTCGGTGGGAGCCTGGAACAGCTCCCTAAGTGTTCAGTAATAAATAAGTGATATTGGCCACACCTAATGCTTCCACAGTGCCTGCCAGCCAGAGTGGGAGGGGTGGCTAATGGGGAGGTTTACTATAGGCCCAGCCGCCTTTGGGTCTTACTCACATGTCAACCCTCATGCATCCTTAATAGGTTCATGGGTGATAGGCTGACCCTAAGGGCACAGGGCCTCCCCCAGAGCTAGAGGGCCAGTACCCAGCAATGTTGACCCCCTGGGGGAGGTTCCTAGGAGCAAATGGCACCAGATAGGCAGGGGCTAAGGCACATCGTCTCCTCCCAGTCATGGTGATGAGGGAGAGACAAGGGGAAGTCTGGATGCCTGGGTTCTCAGCCACCCTCTCAGCAGTGCTCCAGGGCCTCAGTTTACCTGCCTATAAATCAGCGAGAATCCTGGAGTTTGGGAAGCCACAGTCCAAATGAAGGGCTGTTGGTTTCTCCACCAGAGGAGGCTGGTAACATGCCCCAGGAACTGAGACTTCCTCAGTTGAGGAAGAGCAAATCTGCAACAGCCCCTAGAGACCATCTGCCTCCTTCAGTTTTACAGGAGGACAAATTGAGGCCTATGGCATCCCCTGTCAGCCTGTTGGGGCTTTGCAGACCCAAACAGGAAGGCTCTGCCTCCTGAACTAAACTTAGCATGAGGGGTTTCTGGAGATCTGGGGAGCTGGAGCACACTAGGCTGTGTGTGGCCTGCTGTATGACCTTCAGGAGGCTCTGCCTTTCTGTGCTCCTGTGTCCCTGTCTACCCCATTTATCACAAGCAGAATCATCACACCTCAGTTTGGTGTTCCCATTGGCCATCTTCGAAGGTGTCAGAGGCATGCACTAAGAACCCTAAACAGAGTGGCCTTGGCTGGGCCACCACCTCACGCGAGAGGCAGATGAAGAGCTCATCACCGGGCCCCCACTTCCCTGTCCATAAGCAAGGGTATGCGACTTTTGAAGCTCCTCCCTTGTCTAAGAGTCTATGGCGAAAAATAATCTGGTAGTTCCTCAAATAAATTAAAAACAGAATTACCATACAAGCCAGCAATTCCACTTCTGGGTATACACCTGGAAAAACTGAACGCAGGGACTTGAACAGGTATTTGTATACCCATGTTCATTGCAGCATGATTTGCAATAGCCGAAAGGTGGAAGCAACTCAAGTGTCCATCAACAGATGATGGGATAAACAAAAAGTGGTAGATACCTACAATGGAATATTATTCAGCTGCAAAAAGGAAATCAATTTTGACACGTGGATGAAACTTGAAAATGATATGCTAAGTGAATAAGCCAGTCACAAAAAAAGGCAAATACCATATGATTCCACTTAGAAGAGGGCATCTAGTTTAACTCATAGAGACAGAAAATAGAATGGCGGTTGCCAGGATCTGGAGGGAAAAGGAAGTGGGGAGCTGTTCAATGAGTAGAGTTTCAGTTGTGCAAGATGAAAAAGTTCTGGAGATTAGTTGCACAACAACGTGAATATATTGAACACTACTGAGCTGTGCACTTAGAAATGGTTAGGGCTTGGTGTCGTGGCTCATGCCTGTAATCCCATCACTTTGGGAGACTGAGGTGGAAGGATTGCTTGAGTCTAGGAGTTCGAGACCAGTCTGGGCAACATGGCAAAATCCCATCTCTAGAAAAAACACAAAAGTTAGCCAGGTGTGGTGGTGCAGTGCCTGTAGTCCCAGCTACTCTGGAGGCTAAGGAAGGAGGATCCCTTTAGCCCAGGAGGCTGAGGCGGCAGTGAACTGTGACTGCCCCACTGCACTTTAACCTGGGCAACAGAGCGAGACCCTGTATCAAAAAGGTAAAAAAAAAAAAAAAAAAGGTAAGATGGTAAAATTTATTTATGTGTATTTTATCACAATTTAACTTACAAAACTAAAAAAAGAGAGCCTACGTCCGGGAGCTCAACGCAGAGGTCTGCGACAGCTTGCATACCAAGTGTATTTCCCCCCCCAAAAAGAGAAAAAGACACCAAGGAGGCTTGCTCTTTGAATGAAATTGTTATATGAAGAATTCTGTGAGTGAGAAAAGCATCCTCATCCAGCCAGTCTGTGTCAGTTAGAGACTAGCAGGTTTTGCAAAAACAGGCACATTTTCTCCTCATGATGCAGTAAGCATCGAGCTGGCACCCTACCTGCTAGTGTGAGGCCGGCGCGTGAAGCACTCCTGCTGGGGGAGTAACAGCCTTGGTACTTAAGGCCCTCTGTGGCCTGCACCAGGAATTACTTGGCAGACATCACCCTCCACCCGCCCTAGGCTGGCACGTGTCACCCCTTGGAAGCCGCCCCAAGGCCCCCGCAGAGCCAGCTTCTGTTCCCTCTGCCACTTCACAGCCTCTGCTCCCTTGGTTTCTTGGTTAATCCTCATGGTTCCCACCTCTGCCTCCCCAACCAGATTGCAAGCTCCTTCAGTGAGGGGCTATGCCCTGTTCAGGTCATCATAGCCCCTGTCCTCACCATCATTTCAGCATATCACACAGTAGGGGCACGTGTGTAACTACCTCAAAACATTTGTGAAAACAAGGAATAATCCTGCAACGAATGTCTTCATTATCTACCCAGATTGACAAATTAAGTCCAAATTAAGGCCCCAGCTGTACCACTATGGACAGGGGAATATTTACTATATCTCTTAATTAGAATTATAGGCCTAGGGAGCACTTGCTATGGCCCAAACATCGACTAGGTGCTTTCCATTCTAATCTTTTAAAATCCTTCCAAGAGCCTTTGGAAGTTGTGCCTTTGGCACCGACTGTGCCCATTTTACAGATGAGGAAGTTGAGGTTCTGAGAGGTTAAAGACCTTGCCCAGGGTCTCCTAGCTAGTGAATGGCAAGCTGAACTTGAACCCAAGTGTGCCTATTTTCACGACAGGTGCTGTGTGAGCTGTTTGCCTCCTGAGCTGCTCCCTGTAGCACTAAGGGGCTCAGCCACAGCCACCACCACCGCCCAGAGCCGGGCGAAGCGGCTTCACTTGGCGCCGCCCTCCCCGCAGCCTGGGAGATGAGTGGCCCTGCGCTGCCTCCCCTAGTTAGCGTCCTGATGGCTGACTGATTGGCTGCGCGCAGCTCACAGCTGCTGCTGCTGCCTCGGCAATTCTTTGAATTAACTCTGTGGCTCACTGACCTGTTGGAAAAGTAAATGCAAACTGCAGAAGAAGGGGAAGAAAACACTCTCCCACAACCGCCACTCCTCCCGCTACCCCAGCAAAGCGGCTATGCCGGCAAAGGTGTTCCCCGGAAAAGCGCCTAGGCAGGAGCAGGTAGGGCACAGAAGGTGCCCGGGTCTCAAGATGGGCTGGGTCCATGGAAGATCAGAGCTGGAGAGGTCTTGGGAGGTCTTCCATTTGCCTCCCTCCAGGCGGGTCAGGAGGGCCGCACTGCAGGCCTCCCCAGAGTTGCTGACTGGGCTTCTCCTGCAGGGGCTGACAGAGAGCCCCAGGTCAGTAGGGAGTGGGGAGCAGCGGCCAGAAGGGGAGTGTTCACCTCTTACTTCAGTTTTGAATGTGGTGACGGCTGGGTCTCTCAGGGAAACTGAAGCAGGGCTATCTTCCCGGGTCTGGCACCAGATTCAATTCCTACCCAGCACAGGGCTTAGGGCAAAGACTCTGGAGGGCCACAGACCATGGGGCTGGATGCCTGCCCCTTGAAGGGGATGAGGCTGGGTACCAATGACTGACATCCACGGCGGAAGGAGAATCATCAATACCTTGTGTCTCCCCAGACCTTGGACATTTACGAAGTTTCCATTAATCCCTAAACAATCTTGAGCTACAGCAATCAATACTCACTGTGATGTAAGTGCAAGGCATTATTCTAAGAGTTCTACATGTATTATCACATTTAATCCTCACAACACTGTGGGTTAGGTATGATTGCCAGCCTCTCCATGTTACAGGTGGAAAAACTAAGGCACAGAAAGGTTAAGTAACTTTGCCAAGGTCAGAGTCAGATTGAGCCCAGGCAATCTAACTCTGAATCCAGGTGTACAATCACCCTGCTTCGCTCTCTGCAGCTTCTGAATGATCATGGTGCTGGACACTGGGCAAGCGTTTCTACTCATAACAGTGAGGAAACAGAGGCTTATTTAAAGAGATCCCCCAAGGCCGCACAGATAGTAAAAGGTAAAGGCAGGATGACTCCAAGGTATGCCAACTTTTAAATGGCATGATTTTGCCCCTCTTTCAGAAGAGGAACCTGAGGCTCCAAGTGATAACATGATTTACCTACAGTCACACCCTCCAGTCAGGTAGAAGAGTTAAGATTTGAGCCCACATCCTTTTATTTCAAATCCATAAAACACACGAGTTTGGAGAGGAGAAATTCTATTCTATCGACAAATCAGGAGAGGCTCTCTAAAGAGGACAGCATTAAAGGGTCTTAAAGTAGGGCCAGGCAGAGGGGACCAGGTGAGCTAAGACACAGGTGCTAGGAATAAGAGCTGCAAGCAGCCAAGTCTGGAGGAAGGGCAGGAACTATGCAGAGGGATGGCCAAGGTAGAAGGAGAGACTGGAGGATTTAAAGCCTTTGCCATTTGTCAGCCACGTGACCTTAGGCAGTTAATTTTACTACCCTATGCCTCAGTTTCCTTATCTTGAAAATGGGGATGACAATAACACATACTTCATTATGTATTATGTATGTGTTAAGTATGTACTATGTAATACATACTTCAGGGGTCTAGGGAGGGTCATATTAAACATGAAGAAAGCATTTAAGCATCTACTGTGTGCTGGTCCCAGGTTAGAGGTTTAATGGAATATCACTGATGTCATACAAATTCCTAAAAGCAAGTGTTATTAACCACATTTTACAGATGAGGAAACCAAGGCTCTAAAAGATCAAGTTCTCAGATAAGGTCTCAGAACTCATAATAGTGGAGGTGGGATTTGAATTCAGGCTGAAATCAGGAAGAGGCTTGATCAATACATCAGGGAATGTGGGCCTTATTGACTGGAGCTGCTGGGCAGTGGGAATTTCTTGGAGTTTGGAAGTTTGGGGGAAGTAAGTGTCAGTGGCCAATGCTCTCCCTGGCTTAGCAGTGAGGCTTTTCAAGCACCTGCCCCCACCTCCTCACCTGCCACTCTCACTTGCTCATAAGGGTCACTTCTTCCTATCCTTGGATTTCAAATCTAAAAAACACACAAGTTCAGGAAAGAGAAATTCCATTCTGTTGACAAATCAGGAAAGGCTGATTCTCATGCTAAATAAACAAAAACAAAAATGTGGCTTAATTAAGACCATGGAAAGCAGGTGCTATCTCCTGTCAGTAGAGAGAGGATGGAGTAATCAGATCACGATGGAGGCAGATGTTCAGAACTGGGTACAGCTCACCACCTCATCCCCCATCCCCTGAAATCTGGCTCCTGGCTGTTGTCCCTCACCTGTCTGCCTGACAAACTAGGGGAGAGATGAGGGGGTGCAGCTGGAAGGAGAGTCCAACCTCGTGTGAAAACCCTTGCCTTGTTGCAGCTAACACCCTCAGGAGGCTGCATTCCACCTGACTTGGTGGCTCAGAGCACAGGCTCTGAAGCCAGACTACCTGGATTTGAATTCTTGTCGTGTGCCAGCTGTGTCACCTTAGGCAAGTAACTTCTCCATGCCTCTGTTTCTTCACCTGCAAGATGAGTTGAACGAGGCTAACAGAAGTTGGCCTTATAGAGGTTCCTCAATGGAACACATGTTGAATGCTTAGAACAGCCTGTGAAATAGAGCGAGCTACTGTGTATGTTAGCTATTATTATTACTATTATTATTAACGGACAGATGGCCCACGCAGAATGGATAGAAGTCCTCAGTCTTCCCTGATCAAGCCCAGGTTGTTTTGTCTGTGGCTCATTTATAGCCCTGATTTCCACTTCCCCATGCATGCCACAACCTACACTCCCGCCACCAAGACCCTCTTCCCCTAAACACTCCTCCTGTCCCTTAGGCCCTTGTGCCTGGGCACATGGCCATCCTCAGGTCCATGTGCTCTTTCTCTCCCATGTTAACCTGAAGTTTTCTTGCTCCTCCTTCAAGATCAAGTTCTGTTGCCTCTCCTGTGCAGATTCCCAATCTCCTCCCAGTCCTCCCTCTCTTCCTCCATGGCCTCTAGTACCTGGCATACACCTCACCACCCAAACCGTCCCATGACTGTGTGCACATGTACTGTCTCCACCAAAACAGGTGCCTCTGAGGGTGAGGAAGGTGTCCATATTTATATTCACACCCCAAGCCCCAGGTTTAGGGCTCAGTGCCATACAGAAGTAAACAATCAATCTGCGAGAATGGGAAGTAACGAAGGAGGGAAGGAAGTAGGGGAGGGAGAGAGAAAAGGCAGAGTAACGCCCTTTTTCCAGTGAGAGAATGACAACTCCTACTCCTACTCTCCAGACAAGGATCTGGGGTCTGGGAGGAGGAAGGGGTCTGAGGTCAGTGGAGAACCCTGGGCATCCCTACCACAGCTATAACTTGAGGCCTCTGAGTTCAGAGACAATGACAAATAGAGCTGAAAGTCATTAATGGCCATCAAGCCCTACACACCCATTTTCTAGATGAGGAATCTGAGGCCCAGAGAGGGGCAGCAAATCATCTAGGTTGTTCAGGAATTCATGTCAGAGCTGGAAGAAGAACTCAGGTCTCTGTTGAGCAATTTCCACTGTGCCATACAGCCAATCCTATTCTCCAGGTCCTGTGCCCTGCAGCCCCACCAAACATCTGCAGGCTTTGCTGGGTGTGCTCCATGAATGTAGGCTGGTGATAGGATATGCAGGGATTACTGAACTACAAGGCTGAGGCCCTTGGTTGAGGCCAGGCTTAGGATGAGGTAGGAAGAGAAAACATTGACAGTGTTGGGAAATCTCGGTCATCAGGCCACGGGACCCATGTTTGCTTCTGTTGATGGAGACCCCAGAGATCCTCCAGTCCCACCTGTTCATCTTTCAGAACAGGGACATAGGTAATCTTCTCAGCTTCAAGGTCTTGGGCCTCAGAGCTGCTGCGTGGCTGGCCAGCCCACCCCAGCCAGGTCCCCTTCTCCTGCACCAGCCCCTGCCCCAGGACCATTTCCTGGACTAGAGATGGTAGGGATTATACACTCATCTATACTGATTTCTTCTTGGCCATCCCCATTCCACTTCCCAGAATCTCAGAGACAGACAGTCCATCCCTGACCCTGGAAGAGGGCTGGCTGAAACCATACCAAAAACATTGGATTTTAAAATGGGCGAAAGAATACCGATGATTGGAAAGAGAGTGAGATGGTGCTGAAGCAGAGGGGCCTGCCTCTTCCAAGAGAACAGAGCAGGGTCTGGTGGCTCTCTAATCAGTCCTCTGCTGGAACTTGCCTGTCAGGGATGCTGGGAGCAATGGCTGGGAGGAAACCTTGTGCTGCCCCCTGATGAAGGTGATGATGTTGGTGAGGAGGAGGAGGAAGAAGATGGGGAGGAGGACCAGAAGGACTAAACATCAGCAGAGCGTCTTCCAAGCACTGGCCCTGCAGCAGGCGCTGCATTGAGTGCTTTACTTGATTATACACATGATCTCATTTAATCCTCACAACAACTAAAAGGTGAATACTAATTTGCAGATGAAGAAATTGAGGCTCGAGGAGGTTAATAACTTGCCAATGTCAAAGATGCAGAAAGTGGTGGAGCCATAGTCACAAGTCCTATGCAATTAACTGCCTCGGGTGAAGGGAGAGAGAGACGCACAGAACAAAACAGACATGCAGGGAAAGACCTGCAAAGCCACTGAGTCCTTTCCAACCCCCATCAATTTTCAGAATAAAAAACCAAGTTCCAGAGGGTGCCGTGGCTTGCCTAAGATTACACAGCAATCCCGCAGGATGGCAGCCAGCTGGGACTTAAGCTCAGGTCCGCGTACCGGAGTCCGTGGTCCCACCGTCCTGACAAGTCTCTGAAGCCCGTGGTGCAGGAACCGGAGGAAGACAAGAATTATCTGCCTGCACCTGCTGCTGGCCACTTTGCCTCCTCAGGGAATGGTTGTGTCGGCAAGAGAAACACCTCACAACCTCACACAAGTGGAAGTTTGCAGTGAGGGTAAGCTGAAGACGGGGTGGAGAAGGGACTCCATAGGAGTCCCCAGGAGAACTAGAAAAATGATAGGAACTCGTGCCACTGCAGGTAGTGGGGGTTTCCCCCGGGGACATTCGGTGTTGCTCAGTCCCTGCTTTGACAAAAAGCCCAGACTAGCTGAAATAACATATACATGTTATATATATGACATCATAGAATATATATTATAGAATTTAGAATATATATTCAATATAGAATATAGAGAATGCCTAGCAGGGTGCCTGATATACAGCAGTGCTCAAAATCTCCTCTGGAGGGAGCTCATTTATTTTTGATCCAAGTATTTATTGAACACCTGCTACATGCATGAAGCTCCCATGAAGTAGCACCCATGAAGCTCCTTCAAGCATCCACCCCGAGCCCATGCCAAGGACCAGGCACTGCCAACCTGGCCCCCAAGCTCTCTGCAAGGTTGCACAGCCTTAGGCTCCTCTCATGCCCAGCTTCATCCTCTTGTGTGCTCCAACTGGCTCTGAAACTCCCAGCGTCCACCTCCAAGGACATTTACCCACCCACTAAACATGGGGCTTATCACTGGATTTTCCTAGAGGTGGATTTCTTGAGCTCAACATAGTGATCAACCCATCTAAGGGTAGATATAGACACACAGTTTGTATTGTATAACCATAAGGAAAAGGCAAAAGTAACTTGGAAGACAGTTCAAAAGTTGTGAGATGCATTCTTGACTTCCTGGATATGACCCAGGTGCCTCTTCAACCAAGATTCCAATAGGTTCTCTGGCTCTGGGGTCTCAACTGGCCTTGGAAAATGCACCCCCTTGGAAAATACATCCTGCTTGTCTTCCTTACCTGCCCAAGGCAGAATCAGGTGTGAGGCACTGTGCTATGGGAATGACAGCACATCTATAGCCTCCTGGAATCTTCCTGCAGCACCAGGAAAGAGCTTGGGAGTCAAAGCAGCCCTAGTTCAGTTCCCAGCTCTGCCTTTTCTAGCTATGTGACTGTCAGCAAGTTACTTAACCTCTCTGAGCTTCATTCCCCACAAAGGAAGATGATAGCAATTCCTTACCTGCCTCCTGGGGTTGGTGAGAGGATTAAATGAGATAATACAACTAGAAAAACTTGCATGCTGCCTGAATTGCAGGAGGAGCTCAATAAATGAAAGCTGTGATTATTATGCTCAAGTCTCCACCTCCAAATCAATTTCTCTGTTTCTCAACTCTCCCCGCATGATGTCAGCACCATGCCCCGTGGGAAACAGAACTGAGCAAAGTCCTCTCCCATGGCTAATCTCCACCCCCAATCTCAGAGGGTCAGGGCAGCCACACATGGCTGGGGACAGCTGCTGGTTCCATTAGCAGCCAGAGAAAGGGGCAGAGATGTGCGTTCCCCTAATAGCCAGGTTATTTTCCACTTCACCCGCTGATAATGGAAGCAGAGTGAACATGGGGGCAGAAGGGGAGGGAGGCTGGGAAGAGGCAATGCTAGCAGAGCCAGGAATGCCTATTCTCCACCCCAGGCCCCTTTGCTCATGGGCCCCAAACAAGCAGCTCAGAGACTCCCAGTGGAATTCCGGCCCCTTAGATGCTCTGCCAGTTTCCCTCCCAGGGAGAGATCAAGCCAGTATGTGACCAGCCACCAGAGTCACCTCAGTCTCAGGCCTCAGCTGGCAAGACAGGAAGGTACTTGTTGAAATTCCATTTCTCCCTGCCTGTCCTCCTTGGAACTTAGAATTGCAGACAGGCCTGAAGATTCCTGGGGACTTGGCTTTTCCCTGCTGGTTGTGAGTCACAGACTTGAAGTCCAGACCATGGATGGCTGTAACTGGGCAGCAAGCGACATTGCAGCCTCGATGGGAGGAGGTCCAGGTGACCAGAAGGAGCAGGGGCAGGTGAAATGTTGAAGTCTGGGCAGGTGGGGATAGGGCAATATGACTGCAAAAAGTAAGGAGACAGCTGCAGGGACAAGACCCCCTTCCTGGAAGAGCCCTTATCCCAGGGGACATAGCTTCCAAACAGAAGTACCAAGCAGGCCCTTGATGACAGAGTTGGCAAGAGCCAGGGCCAGTGGTCAGAGCTGGACCAGCAGCTCAGCTGGGTTCTTTCACATTCCTCCATCCCAAGGGGCAGAGTTGGTCCTCTTCTGAGCATGGCTGAGGCCACAGAAAGAAGTATAGGAACTTCAGGAGATCCAGAGACAGGGCAGACTACCAAGTCAGGGGCACACTACTGGCATCACTAGATGCCAGGGTGGGGAATTAACACATATTTATTGTGCCCCTGGTATATGCTCAACACTGTCCAAAGGGTCTGAGCTCCACTTATGAAGCAGGCCCAGGCCGGGTAAGAAGTGCTGACCACAGGAGCTCAGGAATGGGTTTCCTGGGAGCTGAGAGAAGCAGGAACATTATCCAGAGGGCTGACAGGATCCTCAAAGAGCAAAGGCAGAGAGGCAGAGCCACGGTGGGGAATCAGCAGCAGCCAGCTTGGAATCAGAATAAGACCGTAAACTCCTTTTCTGTGTGGCATATACAAGATGTTTCCTGTGTCCACCTCTCTGGCCACTGGCAACCTGCTATTATTGAGGGAGCACTGTTCTGGGTGTCCCCCACCCTGAGTGTGCCTCCTAACTGTTTCAGACTGATGTAGGGCCCTGGGCAAATCATCCCTGGGGCTTCAAGTTCTTCATTTGTAAGTGGTGGAGTCAGACAAGAGGATCCTCTAAGGATCATAACGGCATGAATATCCTGATTCTGTAAGACATAAGAAAAGCGCTGATCTGTGCTGAACTGTCCCTGGCATTCTCACTTTTGATTTCACCTCCTTCTCAATGCAGTCCTGTGAAGACAGCTCCCAAAGGCAGTATCTATGCTTTAAGCACCCCTGAGTTCCCAGCAGTGCCCGGCACAGTGCCAAGCATACTGTGGGTGCATAGTAGCACATAGCCTCATAGTTCACTGTAAGCACATATAATACATGGTCACACTGGTAGCTTTCAGGGCTAGAACGGCATGTAGGTGATCTGTTCCAGCCCAGGGCCACCAACAGGTAATTTAGTTCAGAACCACAAACACTTATTAAGTGGCTATTGCATTCAAGTACCATGCCAGGCACAGTGGTACACAAAGGATCTGCAAAGAAAACATTGAATCCCTTTACTCCACTTCTGTTGTTCTGAGCTGAACTCTCTCCTACAGGAGGGCAAGGCTCCCCAGGCCTGCGAAGAATGCATTCTACCAGGATGGGTGCAGAGTCCTCTGTGGCCAAGGGGCCTGGGCATTCTCTGGACAAGCAGAAGCAGCTGACACCAACAGAGCTGCACTTCACTGGGCAGACAGGCTCAGAGGGGAAGACAACTACTTCCCAACAACAAGCATTAGGAGACAGGCTATTTGAGGCACAGGATTGGTGTCCCTCTCCCTGGATATTGCCAGGATACCCACCAGCCATCAGCATTCTTTCCCTGCAATCATACGTTCTCTTCCTCTCGGTCTGAAGCTGGTCCATGAGCACAGACAGCACTGGATTTGGGCAGCTGTGTGGGGCCAGTGACAACAGAGCAGAGGACGGCAAAGAAAAAAAAAATCTTTTCCAGAAGGGAGAAAGGGGGAGTGGAAAGAAGTCCCTCTCCCTCCCCCAAGAAACACTCGCTCCCAACGCCAAATCCACTTTCAAAACAACAGGAAGAGAAGTGCAAGTGCTGGTTCCCACTTTGAGATGAAATCCTCCTTCCTCTGTCTCTAGACTCCATTAAGCATTCTGGAAGAGATGGAAAGTGATTATGGGGAGACAGAGATGGCTCATGGCAAGGGGAGAGAGGGAAAGAGAGAAGGGGGAGGAGAACTAAGTGAGCCCAGGCACGTGCACGTGCGTGCACACACACACACACACACACACATACACACAAAGATCCCCTTATCTGATTAAGAATCCAAAGGAAGTCGAAAAGCTTTGGGAAAATTAAAATGACCCACCAGGTTAACCAGTCAAGATCTGCAGGCAGATTATGAAAACCAAGTCGAGTGGGGATTTCCTTTGCTCTGGGTGAGTTCTCCAGGCTCTGGTTCTTAGGCCAAAGGACGGCAAGTCAGCCAGAGAGAAGGAGGTCAGGGTGGCTTTTGCCCCACTGGGGTTCCAAGCCTTATCACAGCAGGGCTGTGGCTGGTGCCTGCACCCAAGCCAATTTCTTTGCAAGACTCAGAGGAAAATGGAGACAAGGAAGGGGCCTTCATCTGCCCAGAGGCTTGAAAATTGGAGGCCATCTCCTCCTTCCCTCCCTGATTTCTGGTTCTGGCCTCTATAAAAAATGCAGTGGTTTGGGGTACCGATGCAACCTCTTCCCTAGATTCTGACCACCAAACAGAATGTCTAGGAATACTGTGGCTGGCCTGGGTCAAGCTGCACTCTGCCATCACCTTGCACCAGTGACTTTAGGCAAGTATCTTTCCTCTCTGGACCTCAATTCTTCTGGCTATAAGTGGGCCATAGGACTCAGTGCTCTCCATAGGCCCCCGTAGCTCTGGATTTTAAGACAGCCTGAGGGTAAGACTGCACCCCTCACAGGGAGTTTGTCACACTGAGCTGGTAGATTCTTGACTCTGTCCCTCTGTAATAGAAAAAGCAGGATGATGGTGAGATGTGTTTCTCTCACAGCTACTGAGCCAGGCCTGTATTCACAGAGGGAGAAGAAAGTTTAAACGCCACAGAGAATATCGGCTTAAAATGGAAACGGCCTCTCCAGCCTGCCTGCAGAGTTGTTTGCCGAGTTCTATAACATATTTGCAAACATTCCAGAATACACATATTAGGAAACTAACAAGTTGCCTGGCATTGAAAATATATTATACACAGTGTCAGATATACTTAATATGCATCTGTAACGATCCTTTTTTTCTTTGCTTGCAATGATATACTTTGCTTTTTTTTATTTTAAAGAGTTTATTTCCCATGATGTTACAACTAGCCAGTGGTATTAACTCAGCCACTTGGCCAGGCCCAGCACAACATGGTACACACTGTCAGCACTCAATAGATGTGGGAGTTTGGGGGGCACACAAATTAAACCCCCTGGCAGGACTGACTTTGGGCTCTGTGATCACCTGGAGCCAAAGAGGACTGTGGCTGCGCTCTTAATTTCTCTCCCTTGGAGGATGCAGTAAGAACCTTGGCTTTATTCGCTCTGGAAACATTACTTCATCCTCTCGGGGAACTTCTTGTTTCTTGGCAAGTTGCTCATGGAACTGTCTTAGCTCAACCCCGAGGCCTTAAGTGTTGGATTTCTCAAATCCAAAGAAACAAGAAAGCTTCAATTCTGGGTTTTCTTCTTTTATTATTCTTTTGTACTTCCAAGTGTCACATTCTTGGGCTGTGAAAAGGAAAGGCTAATGACCATTTTCAGGGTTGCTGTGAAAATTCCATGGGATCGGGGACAGGGTAGGCATTTGCCTTTCCTTCTTTATGTGCACACACATTCACTCAACAAACACTAGGTAGATTCTTGTTACATGCCAAGCACCATGCTAGACAGTAGGGATAGAGTTTTCTTGATGGCGCTCGCTCTTGAAGAACGTAGTCAGGGGAGGAAACATAAGAACAAATGATAACACTGCACTACCGAAGGAAAAGGGAAAAGCCACAGAGCAAAGAGACTCTAGATCCTGAAGACTTGGGTTCAATTTTACCCCCACCCCTTGGTGGGTGCTCTAAAATATTGGGTGAGTTACTTAACCCCTCTAAGCCTTTGTTGTTTCACCTGCAAGATGGGAAGAGGATTAGCTATTCTCTAGAGTTGTTTTCAGGACTGGAGTTATAAAAATTCATCACAGCACAGTGCCTGGCACAAATTGAGCTTTCATAAATAAACAAAGATAGGAACCAAGGGTTTCAGACCTATGGAAGGGGGAGCTAAGAATTGTACCTAGAAATTTGAGGGATACTTTTTAAAAGATGTGGCCTTTGAGTGAGATCTTATAGGAAAACAAGATGTTTATCAGGCAGAGAAGGGGGAGGAGTCACAGTGTAAAGAAGCCACATAAACAAACCACAGAGGCACAGGAACGCTGAGGAACCTGGGGAACAATGAGAAGGTGGGAACTGCTGGATCCTAAAGTGCTTGGAAGAGGACTTGAGGGATGAAGCTCGAAATATGAGCTGATATCTGAAAGCAAATTGGAGGCTGGTGGGGAATTTAGACAGGAAACTCATAACAAGATGTGTTTCATAGATCAAGCCCGGAGAAGGGGAGTGGAGCAAAGTTGAGTTCACGAGGGGAGATTGCAGACTAGGAGGTGGCTTCATTGATCCACATAAGTAATGATACATGCTTGAAATGAAGTAGTGGTAGAAGTGGAGAGGGAGGAGTTAGCCTAGGAGATACTAGGTCTTAGGAAGAGGAGAAGCAGTGGGATATAGAAGATACAGACCAGGAGTCCAGCATGTGTGACTGGGAAATGCAGGGGACTACACAGAGCCTGAGAATACAGGGAAAGGAGCAGAATTGGGGGATAAAAGAGAATATTCAGGTATGAATACATTGTGGGAAATGGGTGCTTGAGATGAGGAACCCATGTGGAAGAGTCAAGAAAACAGATGAATAAACACATCTAGAGTGCAGAAGCAATGCCTGGGCTGGGAATAGGGATTGCAGAGTCCTGTAGGTTCAGGCAGTTGAAGCCAGGGAGGGTATAAGCTGTTACTAGAGTAATTGAGGGACGTCAGGACCAAGGACAGAGCTGTGTGGCTGATAACATCCATTGATAGGAAAAGGGAAGGGCAGCGTACTCACCTAAGACTAAGAATTGGTCAGGGAGGCAGGTAACAGATGAGAGGCATAGAGCTTCTAGAAGGGGGAAATAGCCCCAAATGTCTCATGTTGCAGAGGAACCTGGTCACACCCCTGCCCCCTTTAGTTTATTCTCTACACAGCAGCCAGAAGGATGCTTTTAAATGTAAGTCAGACCACTCATTTCTCTGCTCCAGTCCTTTGATTTCTTCTCTTCTCACTCAAAGTCACAGATGAAGTTCTCACCCCAGCCTGAAAGGCTACATGGCCATGTCCCTGTTAACTCTGACCCTATCTCATACAACTGTCCTCTGACTCACTTTCCTCCAGAAACACTGGCTTCCCTGCTGCTCCTTGAACTCACCATATGTGTTGCTACCTTTGCACTTGCTGCTCCAGCACCTGGAGCCCTCCACCCCAGCATCCACACAGTTACCCTCCTCCCTTGTTTTGTTTCAGTTCTCAGTTCAAATTTCATCTTTTCAGAGAGACTTTCCATTACCACCTAAACATCATGCTTCTTCCACTACTATCTCCGTCATCCTGCTCTGTTTTCTCCATAGCACTGACTGCCACTGCCTCATTGTTTCTGTGATGGTGTGTGGTCTGTCAACCTGGTCCACTTGGATGTAGGTGCTATGACAGCATGGACTAGCTTCTGTTTTGTTCATTCTTTATCTCTAGGACCTAGAATGATGCTTGACATATAGTAGTAACTCAACAATATTTGTCAAATAAATGAATGAATGAAACTGAAGAAGATGAGAACTACATAATTCCCACTGAAGTTGACAACCAGGAAGTCATAGGTTGGACAGGGCTTGATGGGGACAGAAGTCTGGCTCCAATAGGTGAGGACAGTCTGGGAGATAAGGGAGCACAGTAGGGCAAGGAAGAGAAAAGGTGGTGACTGGGAGAAGCAGCAGGGTTGAGCAAGCACATATCTCAAGGACACAAGAGACTTAAGTACACTCTTATGTTGAGGTGAAGGAGCCAAGGAAGACAGTAAGGTAGAAAATGTGAGAGACTGGGAAAGTGAAATTGATGGGCCCAAATCCCAGAAGCTGTAGGAAGAACTATAAATTGCTGAGCAAATAAAATAGACTTTCTTGCTGATTATCCTTGTATCATAGGAAGAGTGAAGTTTCTGCAAAGGAAACAGGGTTTGAGTTACGTCTTGCCTATCCAAAGCCTTACTGGCTATGGACTTTGCAGAAGCTGTCTAAGCTTTCTTTGCCTCAGTTTCCTTCCTGAACTATGGGGATAAAATTTCCCACCTCATATATTGCTGAGAGATTAAATGAGAGAATTCATTTTGTAAAGTGTCTGGTACTCAGAGCATGCAACAAATACCAGCTCCCCCTCCCTTTACGTCCCCATCTGCTCAGCCAAGAGGGAAATTTGACAAGTACTTCCTTGACAACATCAGCCAACACCAGGGCATCCTTTCCTCAAATGTCACTACTGAATGGAATTGACAGCCCAACCTCTCTAACAAACTCTCCTGCAGCAGCAGGAAGAAGGATGCTCTCTCCCCATCACAGCACCTCAAGCCCCCACCACCTGAACCCAAGATACCAATGCCAGCCTGGCCAGGAGGGTCTTGAGAGGCTTGAGAGGGCATTGAGTTCACTAATGTGAGCCTCTGTTGCCACTGATCCCAAAATGCTTAGGGCCACCCAGGACCCCATATCGAACTGTATAGTGAGAAGGATGGGCTACAGCTTAGATTCCCTCATTTCACCTGCCAGATCTTCCCCTTAACTAGCTGAGCAAACTTGGGCACAGCACCTATCTGCCCTGAGCCTCCCAACAATCCTACAAAGCGTATTTGATTTCCCCGTTTTATCCATAGAGAAATCAAGACTCAGAAATCAAGACTCAAAAAGGTAAAATAACATACTCAGGGTCACACAGTGTATATCAGGAAGCCAAAGACAGACCAAAATGGAAATAATCTGAGGAGAGTCTAATAAAAGGTTTATTTGTGAAAACATAGAGCATAAGAAATAAACGGAGATGTGGAAGTACCTGGGGGCAGGTAACTACAGGTGTCTTTAGCTGATTCCTAGAACCCAAGGATGGAAGGGACTGTGTAGAGAGGGCCAGCTATCAACAGTCATGGCCTTTAGCTGAATGACACCATGTGTTGAGGGGGGAATGGAGAATTAAATACTCCAACCTCACTTTTCCCCCTCCCTCCCATCTCCTGTTGGTGCTCTCTATGACATGAACCCAATCATAAGCCAGGACACAAACTGAGCCCACCAATTCAGTCAATACAGGTCAGTCTCACTGGCACAGGTAGTAGGGAATGGATCTGCAGGGAAGATGGAAGATATTCGGTACACACAGCTAACTCTTAAATGGCAGTGTAAGAACTTGAATCAGGGCTATCAGACCCCTGCCACTACAATGCCATTTCCTGTAGATCCTCAGTAAATGGTCATTAAATGGTTGAAAGGATGGATGGATGGAAGGAAGGATGGATGGATGGATGGATGGATGGATGGATGGATGGATGGATGGATGGATGGATGGGATGGATGGGTAATTCCTGCAGACTTCATTCATGTGCCTTTGATTAATCTTGTCACCTGACTAGAAATATAAGGCATGTTAGAAATTGTATTTCTAAGCCATAAATGGGTTCTAAGAATAAAAGCCTTCTTCCCAGTTTGTACATCCCTGTAGGAGTTGCTTGTGTCTCTCTGGCCTCTGGTTCATTTTTCCTGCTATTGCTGCTGCTGCTGCTGCTGCTGCTGCTGCTTCTCTCGCCAGTATTTGAGACTTGAGTAGGGTCAAGCTTCCTACAAACAAAATGAAGAGAAGGCAGAGGTCAGAGGGGGCTGTTGCCCTTGCTCCCCCAGGACTAGAGTGCAAGGCTAAGTTAGCCAGCTTCTCTGTGAGTTCAAGGGAGCTGCGGGGGTGGAAAGAGGAGGGAAGTGGGAAGGCAGGATGTTCACTGTAATTATTTTCATTGATTTGTCTACTCGGATCCCAAGTGCTTCGAAGCCGTTGTGACATTTAATAAAAATAATTCAAGGTAAAAATACCTCTTCCTCTCTGCTCCCTCCTCCCCTTTCATCAGCATCACCTCAGTTTGCAAAGGTAGGAATCTACCAAGGGAGAAAAGGCTGGCGACCTCGAGTCTGTAGGCCTGGATTTGAGATGGTACTATTACCAGCTGGCTAGTGACTCCAGGCAAGTTTCTGTCGCCCTCTAGATGTTGGTTGCCCTCTGCTCTAAAATTAAGAGATAGGCTAAACATGGAAGGTCTTAGTGTGGAGCCAATAGTCCAGGATTCTAATGCACCATTCTGGGGCGAAAGGGCATGATTTCCCCACCATTTCCTGCAGATCTTGTTCCTATCTGTTGAGTTCATTTTTTATCTTTAGCATTTGACAAAGGAAGGACCTCCCATACTACAATTTCTTGCTAGTTTCTAGATCATAGGAGGTTCATCCTTCCCCTTCTCTATTCTTTCTTCATTGTGAAACAAATAATATTCTGTCCATTATATAGAGAGGATAGACAAATGCTAGAGTGGCAATTAGTGTTACTTTGTCTTCTCCACTGACTATATACCTGATGCTTTAAATATATAACCTTCAATCCTGACAACAACTCTGCCCTATAGAGGTTTGAGGAAACTGAGGCTCAGAGAGGTTAAATCTGCCACCTAGAGAAGCACAGATAGACAGTAGCAAAGCTGGACTCTGACTCAGGTCACTGTGACTCCAGAGGCCACAGCTCTCAATGCTGGCTTTCGCTGCCTCACTATAATGTATCCAAGGCTGAGCCTGGACCCGAGCATCCTGCCTTCCAAGTAGAAAAGCCCCAAAACACAACCTGACTCAACAGATTGAAGGAAGCAGAGAAGGGAGCTAGATTCTGAAAACCTCCTAATTCAGGAGGTCCTCTGAGAGCTGCAAAGCCATCCCAGGCTGTCAGGGGAAGATGTAATCAGGGTGACCTCATATGTTTCACGGATTCATTAAAGCCCATGTTCTGGGGTAAATGATTGCTTTCCCCCAGTCCTGCTGAAAAGAAAATCGATCGCCTTCCTGTAGATTTAGAACGGGACAGTTGGCAATTAGAAAACACTTCCCCAGGCAGGCGCTGGGGAAGGGGGTCTCATTCCACTTCCCATTCATTCTGTCAGTGACACACTGGCTGTGCCTCCTGACTTGCAGCAAGCTGGGGAAGTCCTAGCCTGGGCCTAGGGATGTGGCTGAGGACTCACGTGGGTGCCCTGGGCTGTGTAAGTCCCATCTCTGCTGCTGAGGCCTCATTCTGGCTTTCGCTTTCTTTTCCCATTCCCCACCCCCATCCCTGCCCCTGACAGCTAATGGATTTTTCTCTGTACAGAGAGATTTACTAAACAACTGAACTAGGACACATTAAGTCTGCGGGATTGGAGGTTTGTTTTAGAGCAATTCTCGCCCCAAGAACTGGCCGCTGAAATTAAGATGCAATCTTCTCAGCAAATATTGATTTCAACTAGAAGGAAATCTGAGAAGCTTGCTGCTCACTGGATTTAAGCTCTGGCAGCTGCGATTTGGAATAAGGATGGGGTCACCTAGGTGCTCCCCACCTGAGGCCCAGGAGATAAGGGCAATGAAGAAGATTCGAAGTTAAGTTAGAGCTGAAAACTCACCACAAAATATACCAAGAAAAACTCACTTTGAGCCTTATAGTTGCTTGTGCATATTGCCAGATAAGGAAAATGGCCTTATTGTATATATTGGTGAGCACTCTTGGTCTACACGGCCCCTTGTGAGATGGAAGTCTCACACGTGGCCACAGGGACCAACACATGGACTTAACGCTTTCCCTCCAAATCGGACCCCAGAGTTTCCTTCCTTTGGGAAGCTTTGCTTAACTAACTCCATCACTTCACTCCATTTCCTCCAGTATTTTCAGCAGTGCAGAAACACATGTCCATGTGTATCTTCTCATCCTCAAATTTTCCTGCATTACTTTCATGTCTCCCAAAAACTTTCCAGGGCCTGGGACCATGTATATGTCTTCAGCATCTTCTATAGCACTAAGGTCTACAGCAGAGAGAGCCTGGAACCTTTAGAAATAAAGTCAGTTCATCTAAGTCCTTGAGCCAATTCACCAACTTTCTAATTGTAGTATCTCGGGCAAAAACTTCCCTCTAGATTTCAGTTTTCTTATTACTAAGAACCAGATTGGACTAGATAGTCTCAAATAATTTTCTCAGCTACTAAAAATAGAGTATAGCTCCACTGTGGTTCTCAGTTCTAGATAACACCCACCACCCACCAACCTTCTCAATACTTGGCAAAGGTTCTTGTTGGAGCAACAGTGCTCTTTTGTAGGCCTCTCAGGCAAGGGAGCAAAGTTCTTGGGATACATGACAATTTAGCATAAATAAAAAAGGCAACAATTTTGATATAGGGGCATTTGGGCACTTCATTGAAGGAGATACAAGGAAGGCAAATAAGTATATAAAAAAATGCCCACATCCTTAGTCATAGGCCACAATTTACCTGCTAGAATGGCTAAAAAAATTGTTCTAGCTGACAATAGGAATGAGGTGCTGGTGAAGATGGGACTCTTATACATTACTGGCAGGAAATCAAAATGTGCAGCCACTCTAGAAAACAATTTGGCAATTTATTATAAAGTTAAGTATACGCTTATCACATGACCCAGTCATCCTATTTTTAGGTATTTGCCCAAGAAAAATGAAAATGTATGTTCACAAAAAAAAAAAAAACCCTGCACACGAATGTTTATAGAAGCTTTGTTCATCATTGCCAAAACCTGAAACATTGCGAGTGCTCTTCCATAGGGAACTGGATAAACAAACTATGGTATCCTCAAACTCTAGTATCTCCATATAATGGAAAACTACTTAGCAATAAGAAGGAACAAACTACTGATATCTGCAGCCATATCATAGATAAACCTCAAATGCATTTTACTAAGTGAAAGAAGCCTGACCCAAAAGGCTTTATACTGTATGTTTCCACTTATATGACTTTCTGGAAAAAGGAACACTATAGGGATAAGTACAGTATCAGTGATGATCAGGGAGATGCTTAGGGAAAGAGGCAGACTACAAGAGAATTTGGAAGAGTGATGACAGTATTCTGTATCATGATTGTGGTGGTGGATTCATGACACTGTGCATTTGTAAAAACCCACAGAACTGTACACTACAAAGGGTAAATTTTTCTGGCTGCAAATCTAAAAATAAATTCTAAAAAAATGAAAACACAAAGCCAAAAAAAGTTAATGTGGACATTTTTACATGTTAAAATGGCAGCATCAAATGGTCCTGGTCACCTGTTCTGCTTTAGACCCTTCTCCCCTACATTTCTGTGCATTCCAGGTCTCTGGGATGTAGATAGGACATTTTTCAGAAGGAACAGAGAAGTTATCGAGGCTGCCTCCTCTCTCCTTCATCTTCTTTCATCTGCCATATAGTGTGTGGAGCAGCTGAGTCTGCAGAGATGGAGAATCCTTCTGCTGGAATAGCCTGAGCAGGCTCTGAGCAGTAAGAAAGTGGCATGCATGGAGCTGCTGTTCGTCATGGAGGTCAACGGGACCTTGGATTTCCTTCTGCTTTGTCCAGCCTAAATTCTAGAGCAAAGAGGCAAACATGGGGTCAGGGCAGAATTCCAGTGCATGTGGATCCTGCTGAGGAAGGATTCCCCTATAAAACACCATAGCAGAGAAAACGAAAGGAAAGAGGTAGGTGTGGCACATGGATTCTTAGCATTGGTACCCATTTTCCAGTTTGGTCTGCCAATCCCATCTTCTCACTTTCTTGCTATGTAGTCTTAGGCAAATTGCTGGTTAAGGTAAGTTGTAGTTTTGCCTGGGTTTCTTCCTCTGAAAAACTGGAAAAATAATCATACCTATTGAGATTATTATGTGAGTTAATAGCTATTCATTGACTCAACATGTATTTATTGATTATCTATTATGCACCTGTCATTGTCTTATGTGCTTCACATACAGATAAACATTCCTATTTTCATGGAGTTAACATTGTAGGAAGCAAAGACAGAAAATAGCAAAGAAGCAAATATATAATATGGATGGTGGAAGAAATACGATGAAAAAAAGAGAGTATAAATTGACAAAATGGGGTATGCCAGTTTATACAGAATAATCGGGGAAGGCTCACCGAGGAGGTGAGATTTGAGCAGAGACCTGAAGGAAGTGAGAGAATGGGATGGGAAGGGGAGAAGTCCACACAGAGGGAACAGCCTACGCAGACTCTGAGGCAGGAGCATGCTTGACAGAGCTGAGGAATAGCCAAGAGGCCAGTGTGGCTAAAGAGGGAAATGCTCTTTTTTACAGGATAGAAATGAGACCAGAGAAATAGTGAGAGATTGGATGATGAGGGGCCTGGAGATGTCCATTTTCTGTGCATTGTCTGTTATTCAGAGTAAGATAAGAAATCATTGAAAGACATGATCTGACTTGTGTTCTAAAAGAATCTCTCTGGGCAGTTTGTGAAGAATAAACAGTAGGGCAGCAAGGGCAAAGTCAGGGAGCCCAGTTAGAAAGTTATTGCGTGATCCAGAAGAGAGATGATGGTAGCTTGAACAACTAGAAACACATATATAATACTTAGAACAGAGCCTGGCACATACAGAGTGCTCAGTCAATGTTATCTATAATTATTACTGCTGGCATCATCAAATTCATCATCATCATCTAGGGTAGGAGGTCAGGAAGTCTTTACCATCTTGTGTTCCCAGCAGGAACAAACCCCAGACCCTGCTGAAACCCACAAGTGGCTATGTGAACCTGGGGACCCACTTTGGAAACTCACAGACTCTGGGTTGAGGTTTCACACTGCCTCCTCCCTCCCACCTCAGTACCCTGAGAGAAGTGACAGGGCTTTCTGACACACACAGTACTTTAGTTTGGGGGAAGACGCAGATGGAAAAAGCCTGGGTGCAGTAGAGCTCCTAAGCAACGATGGAAAACACAAAAGAAAATAGCCTGGCCAGGAGTGGTGGCTCATGCCTATAGTCCCAGCACTTTGGGAAGCTGAGGCGGGTGGATTGCCTGAGCTCAGGAGTTTGAGACCAGCCTGGGCAACATAGTGAGACCCTGTCTCTACAAAAGAAAAAAAATAGCCAGGCACCTATAGTCCCAGCTACTCAGGAGGCTGAGGTGGAAGGATTGCTTGAGCCCAGGAGGTTGAGGTTGCGGTGAGCTGTGATTACACCACTGCACTCCAGCCTGGGTGACAGAGCGAGACTCTGTCAAAAAAGAAAGAAGGAAAGAAGGAAGGAAGGAAGGAAGGAAGGAAGGAAGGAAGGAAGGAAGGAAGGAAGGAGGGA